>NW_026111528.1:412383-454883 GCF_024679095.1 Eriocheir sinensis
ATTTGACCTGCAATATAGAGCACATCGGCATATAACAAATTTCCATATGCTTTGAGTCAGACAAGTCTTTCTCTTGTTCTACATCTCTGCTGTTGAAGGTGGCGCTAGGCTGGGGACCTGCCCATTCTCCTCTAACGTTTATAGTCCCACTTGTGGCACAGGCTCAATGATAATGCTGAGCACTGTACCATGACTACCCCCCCTTATGGTGTCATGGCCCAGAATGGGAAGTGGTCGCCCACACAGTTCGTGTGGTTGTCTGCTACTCTGGGCCATGGCGTGGGGAGCTCCAATTTGGGAACAGATGTCAGGCTATGGATGGATGGATGGAAGGTTTTGTAAGAATGTGAGATCAGTGACACAAAAGTAAAACTTCTAGGCAGTCTCAACTGCAGCCGTCATTGTTTGAAGGTTGGTTAGCACGCTGTGCCAGCCATTTTATCCTTTTCATGAGTATTAAGTTATGTGTAACAATATTCACCTCATTAAATAGTAAGGAAATGCCTAATTTTCATGTCTTATATTACTCAGCAAAATAGTGACATAACAATACATAAGACATAAATATAGGCCATTTCTTTACTACTATATGATAGGCATGCCCCCAGTAAGGCCTGGATGCAAATAGGTAGGGCCACCTAAGGTTAATTATGAAATCATTAATGATGGAATTTTGACGACCCCATATGTGGTTGGGACTAATAATAGGTCCACTGTCCCCACAAGTATGCCTAAATGATGCTATAACGAGGACCACTTCTGTGGCTCAGTGACTTAATGCAGTATTATCTAGTATGTAATTGCGTGATATTACCCATGTGTATTTTGTATTCAATTTGTTTGAAATAGTGAATAATTTTTTCCCCTCTTTCTTTCCATAGAAATGTCATAGATCCTAGATATGAAGCTGCTCCCACAGGACTCACAACAGTCATTGTAGTGACAGTGTGTGACAAGTTAGTTGTATGATGGTGCAGGGAAACCCAAGATTGGGCAGGAGTAATTTGTTCTTTATATTTTGACTTACAGTCGTCCTCAGAATGAGCAGGTACAAGTTGTTGTTGTTGTTACATTTTGCCTCTGCGGTGGGGGACAGGACTATGGTAGAGCCTGGCACAGGTACGGCTGGTGTGCGCTGGCAATAGTCAAGTGGCCTTCGTATGGCTGGGGAGGCGGAGAAGTGGATCTGACCAACCCCTCCGTGTCAATGAGCAGGTAGAAGCGACTGAAGTGTGCAGCTGCTTATATCCCCTACATTGGATCATCTTGCGGGTGGCCTGGGAACCGAGGCTTGCCATTAGTCCATCGTTGCCATCGACCCATGAACTGTTTGTGACAATGTTTGGCTGTCCTGAGTCCTACTCATAGTGACAATGACTAGTCTTCAGCAGTCCCTCCTAGTGATTAGTGTTTCATTCTATGGAAATGTGTGCCACTTTCACCGTCTTCCTCCCCAGCAAACACACTACGTAATTTTCACGTGACGTAATGGTGAAAATAAGGTGAATTTTTTATTTCACGTAAGGGCCACGTAGTATCCACGTCGCGAATTCCATCCACCTAACAAAGTTTAAGGCATGTCTTGTGTTTTCAATGTTAATATTTTGTTTTCCCGTGATGTATGACCTAACTAAATATACTGTAATGAAATAAGGTGAATTTTTTTTTTCACGTAAGAGCCACGTAGTATCCACGTTGCGAAGGCCATCCACCTAAAACAGTTTAATGCACTTTTTGTGCTTTGAATGTTAATACTTTCCACGTTAAATACGAAATTCCGAGAGAAACAAATCAGTGTAATTTAAAAACGATGCAGTAAACACTAAAGAATAACAGTAATATATATAAATATGACAGAAATAAACATTAATAGTTTGTAAAGTGTTCGATCATGACAACTCTCGCGCACGTTCCTCCGCCCGCCTTGCTGCATGTGCTTTACATGCCACGGATAATGTGGTGAGTTTTTATCTTTTTTTGCGTCATTTACACCTTTCCCCCACCTTTATTACTTTCCTACACATGACATTAAGTGCTCAGGGATTAGGTGGAGCGGCAGATCATCCCCTGTAAAGGTGTGTTGGTGAAATGTGATGAAAAATGTAGTGGCGAAGGGAACAGCGTGGGTTAACAATGCACGCCATGTATCACAATTTTTTACACTTTCCATGTCATTATTCACCATTCTAACTTAGTCTGGGTGTCCAAGGCTTAAATAGAACGTGCAAAAGTTACATATAGAAGGTGAAATTAACGTGTCGTGGGATATATTTTCGCATAAGCTTCCATATTCTAGTACATGATTGGTACCTGTTTGTCTGTCCTTGCTGACTTATACCATGGCTGATGAGGGTAATCTAACGTAGTTTTGGTGGTGTAGTAGTGGTTTTGTATGTGTGATTTACAGGAGTGTTAAACCTTTTTAACTTAGATTACTTATATAATGGTACTTTACGTTGCCTGGTTGTAATCTGACGTAATTTTGGTGGTATAATTGGTTTTCATGCGATATATAGAGTAGTGTAATACTTTAAAGCGTTCTCTGGAGCTGCAGAATACAATTTCCACCATAATTAACTACATATCCCAAGGGTGTGAATGCCATAATGATTTTTTAAGTGCGTGCATGTTTTGTAAGCATTTAAGTGTGTAGAGGCGTCACGTACGTGGTCTGGCTAGCTGTTATCTAACATAATTTTGGTGTAATCACATGTGGTTTTTATGTGTGATTTAGTGTTACACATTTTCACTTAGTTTACTTATATTCTGGTGTTTTAAGTGCGCGGTTGGAATTATATAAGTGTATAGCTGTCACGTAGTCTGTGTGTGGCCTGGTAACATCGCGGCTGAGGTGTAATTATGTAATTTTTATATATTGGAGGTTTTTAGGCCTGACAGACAGTAAGTAGCTTTATCTATAATAAGAGGATGGCATTATAAAGTAAGAATCCAGGAACTTGTAAGTCTTTTTTTTTCCACTGACAGAATGACAAAGACAACAGCTTCAAACAGTGGGATCCCTGCAATGGACATTAGTGTATCATTTGATGGCACATACGTCATTCTACGCATCAGCTGTTCTCTGGAGCTGCAGAATACAATTTCCACCATAATTAACTACATATCCCAAGGGTGTGAATGCCATAATCCTTGGTGTAGCTGTACTTGCCCTTGCTTCTGTACCTGCCTGCCATTCTGGTTTCAAGTAAACGAGTTTTTTTAAGGTAATGTTTTGTATTTAAGCACTATGAACACACACACACACACACACACACACATACACACATGCATGGGCATTACAATTAAAGTAGTTAACATGTAGACTAACATCTATAATTTTTTTACTTACTTTGCCTTCAGTTAACCCAGTGTTATCCCAATGAACACCAATGATGTTCAAAGATACTTCAATGACACCCCAATGAATTTTATCGATATCCAAAAGATTCTTCGGCCACTAGCTGACCCTAAATCTGTACAGCAATCAATGCGTCTTCCGTCATTAATGTTTTTTAAGTCATAAAAGATATTTGTTTTTATCTCACCCAACTTTTTTTCAGTGTAACTAATATCTGTAGTATGAAACTAGTGCATTTCTTTGATTTCCAGGTTTTAAATGGATCGAAAGGAAAAACGAAAGCAATATCAGAGAAGTTGGATAGCTAGAAAAAGATTTGCAAAAAAAATTGCAACATGTTCAACAAAAGACCGTAGCAGTGACAGTAACGATTCTGTTGATTTATGTGCAGATATAATTCACTCTTCAGAAAATGCGAAGGACTTGTCTGTGGAAGATGTAGCACCACATAGTACAGAAAGTAGTGAGGATGGTGATGAAACATGGTGTTTGATTGAAGAAAATCCTTTTTATTCATCTGATTCATTGTCATCAGATGAAGGAAGAAATATTTCAAGTGACCTAATATCTTGGATAAATAAACACCAAATAAAACACAATGCTGCTGATGATTTGCTAAAGCTATTAAGATCAAATAGTATAATTCTCTACCTTATCTGCTCGCACCTTATTGAAAACTGAAAGAAATGTGAAAGATTGAAGACAAATCTGGAATGAGCTACATTTATTTGGGACTCAAAGAATCATTACTAAAAATTTTGAAAATATCACTCGACAAACAAAACAAAATACACAAAATCTGGAAGTGTCCCTCAATATTGATGGCCTTCCACTATTTAAAAGCTCAAACACATGCATGTGGCCAGTGCTGTGTGCTATCATGATTCAGCCAGTAACTGTCTTTCCTGTCGCTTTAACGTGTGGATCGTCAAAGCCATGCAATTTAGATTTCTTGAATGACACGATCAGAGAGCTGAATGACATACTGCAGCATGGCATTCAGTATGAGGAGTTTAAAATACATGTAACACTGAAAAGCATCGTTTGTGATGCCCCTGCAAGAGCAATGGTTAAAGCCACTAAACAATATTCAGGTTACTATGGATGCGATAAGTGTACACAAAAAGGAGTTTGGTATGGAAGGCTTACCTATCAGGAAATTGATAATATTGTCTTGCGCACTAATGAGTCATTTAGAGACCAGATTCAAGAAGAGCACCATTGTGGGGTTTCCCCTTTTACAGCTCTTCCTGTGGATCTAATAAAATCATTTCCAATAGATTACATGCATCAAGCCTGCCTTGGTGTGATGAGGCGCTTACTCCTGATATGGATAAAAGGAAAAAAAGAAACTAGGATTATGCAGAGGCATGTTGAATAAATCAACAAGAAACTCTTAGAAATGCAACAGTTTGTCCCCAGCAACTTTGCACGAAAACCTAGAAGCCTTCTGGAAATTGACAGATGGAAGGCAACCGAATTCAGACAGTTTTTGTTGTATACTGGCAAACTTGTTCTTAAAGGCAGCCTAAGAGGTGACCTTTATGCTCATTTTATGACTCTTTCTGTTGCTCTGTGCATTCTTGTGTCACCAAGACTTATTCAGATGCATAAGGGCTATGCTCACCAACTACTGGTGTATTTTGTTAAACGAGGTCGGGAACTCTATGGCAATGAGTTCTTAGTGTACAATGTCCATAGCATGCTTCACCTTGCAGAAGATGCTGGTTGGTTTGGAAGCTTGGATGTCTGTGCAGCATTTCCATTTGAGAACTATCTGTATAAACTGAAGAAAATGGTTAGATCAGGAAAAAATGCTTTATCACAAGTTGTAAAAAGAATTCATGAACTGGAGAATGACCCAGGTGAAATGAAACCTGCAAAGTTTAAGAAAATCATCTGCACTAACAAACCTGACAATACATATATTTTGGATGATTCATCTTGTTGTGAAGCAGTGGCCTTATCACACCAAAGAGATGATGAAGGAAACCAGAAAATACTGTGCAGAGTGTACAACAGAACAGAATCAGCATTTAATGACCCATGTGATTCCAAGATTATTGGAGTTTATCAGATAAATACAGCAAAAAGTTATATGAAATTTATTAAAAAAAGCGACCTAAAAACAAAGGCAATTATGGTACATAGTAGTAGAAGTGGAAGACACACAAAAATCCTAGCAATACTGCATGAATTCTGAAAACTATCAGGTGAGGAAACTTTTAAGTAGAAAAGTTTGAATGTTAAATGGTTACAGTGTAGAATTTGCTGCCTGTGATCATGGAAATGTATCATTAATTTTAAATATATTTTAACAGATGTCATTTGTAGTTGTGGAGTTTCTGGATGAAAAGGCAGTTGAAGTTGTTCCCAAGTCATGGATAATGCATAAAGAAAAAGTGAGTTTCCCTTTAAAGATGTTGATGGTGCATGCTAACGGGTTTAAGGAGTAACAGACAGATGATCTTGCTCGTTATACAAATACTCTCTGACAGTTAAGATATAAGTACTTGAAATATAAATCTTGGTTTTGTATATGCATCGTTGATATTAACAGTGTGCTAATCTTTTAATTTCAGGGTCTGTTTTGTTACTGGCCTCCAAGGGCAGGTGCTGCAGCCAAGGTGAAAAAGGAAGAAATCCCAGATAAAGAAAAATGGAATTCATACGAGATAAGGATTTTCATCTGCAGGTATGACAGGTGTAAATTATTATTAACATCTGAATAATTTTATGCTTGTAATGCCATGTATGAAAATTTAAACTACATACGTAAATTTTTGTGCGCCACAGAAAACTACAGCAAGGCACAGGAACTGTCCAGGAGATCAGAGGTTTCGTCAAATGTTGAAACAGAACCTGAAGGTCCAAAAAGCAGAGCTACCAAAAAGCCTGCTAGATATGACTTCTCAGATGAAGCTGATGGTAAGATTTTTCTTATACGTTATTATATTCTTTGGTTTGTAATAGCTTATGCTGGCAATTGAACAGAATGGTTTGTTCATATATGTGTCCTTAATTAATTCATTATGACAACAAGACAAACTCAAAATGACTAGTATGCTCGTAAACTTATACAGATGAAGGCGATAATCCTGAGTTCTCCCACACTCCATCTGTAGCTGTTCTGCCACAATCTCCTCACCTAAATGGTAAGCATGTTTTTTTTTTTTTCTATATTGCACGAAACTTTTGCCAGTATGTGTGCGAATATGTTCACAATTCCATGAGTTAAGAACCAAAACAAAAAGTTTATTTTTACCCAAATACCTTTCAGTTGGACTTTCCAAAACAAGCTCGCATCATACCAAACACTCAGTTGTTCATGAAAGATTTTCCTCCCCAGGTATGTATGACAACAAAGCTTGTATTTACAAATTTCTGTCTTTGGGGAAACTTTCACCATAGTAGTTATATAAGTTCCACTATTATTTTTATTACCATTTTCCCTACAGAATGGTCTGATGCATCCTTCAAAACCAGATCCTCATCACGGTCCTCAGAAATAATACATGTTAACGCACAAGATTTGAAAAAAAAATACACATCAGGTAATTTTAATTTGTATGATATGTAAACGAAATCCATATCCTTATGATTATACAAAGTGATTTATTTTCATTCACCTCATCTCAGGGTAGACCTAAACTGCAATGCTGATATATGAAATTAACAGAAACACACACACACACACACACACACACACACACACACACACACAAGGTGCTTATACACATTAAATTTCTGACAGCTTCATCAGACCGAGGTGCAACAGAACTTGTACCTGTTTCACAGACAGAGTTTGCAGGTAGAGCATGCCTTCATTGTTTACGTATTAAGTGTATTTAAAAATTAAAACTTGCATTTTTTTTCATAGTCTGCCAGTGACAGTAACAATCAACCTTCTAGAAATATTACTTTGTGACTGAAAATCTTTCTTCCTGATGCAGAGTTCAAGAGCGCTGTAATGGCAAACTTCAAGACAATCCAGGAAAACCAGCGGCTGATGTTAAGCTGCCTACAGTCTTCTTCCAGTGGGCTAGGGGATGATGTGGAGGATGTACTGCCAGCTCCAGTAAGCAGCTTGGAGGAACTGGATGACCTAAACTCTAAATTGGCTGATCAATCTTTCAAAAGGAATTTGGTAAAATAAAAATGTATAAATTTGAATATGAGAAAGTTTCATGATATTTTGAATATTGATATAAGATTATTTTTGTCTTGAAGAATCATATCTTCTTGTATTTATGGTCCTACTATTTGTTGCAGACACTGTATTTGTCATCTTTTGGAGGCACAGCCTTGGCGATGCTGTCGGAGGATTTTAAAAAGCTTGGAACTAATTCCGTGTGGTCGTTTACAGCCTCAAAGGAAAGAAAGGAAGCTACCATTTAGTGATCTTCCATCTGCAAAGTTATCATCAGTAAGTGTGCAGAATTGCTTGTTTTCATCTGACTCAAAGCAGTATATGTAGTAATGTTATGAAAATAGTGTGTCCTATGCTTGACACTAAAACAAAATTTGTCTGACATTCATATGCTTTGGTTTCTTTACCCAAAGAGCATGCATGAGAACCTACAAAGAAGCAAAAACCTCTGCAGTGGAGCATCAAATTAGTGAGGCACTGAAGCATGCTCCTAAGAGGAAAGGTGGCCCAAAATACAAGGTGAGTTCTGATCCTCATTTCTCCAGTTTTGCTATTCCCTCTCAACTTAGTAAGAAGTCTTTATTTTTAAAATTAGTGAACACACACACACACAACCACAGCTCCTTATATATATATATATATATATATATATATATATATATATATATATATATATATATATATATATATATATATATATATATATATATATATATATATATATATATATATATATATATATATATATATATATATATATATATATATATATATATATATATATATATATATATATATATATATATATATATATATATATATATATATATATATATATATATATATATATATATATATATATATATATATATATATATATATATATATATATATATATATATATATATATATATATATATATATATATATATATATATATATATATATATATATATATATATATATATATATATATATATATATATATATATATATATATATATATATATATATATATATATATATATATATATATATATATATATATATATATATATATATATATATATATATATATATATATATATATATATATATATATATATATATATATATATATATATATATATATATATATATATATATATATATATATATATATATATATAACTTGTGGCTGCAGTGTCGCGTGTGCTGAGTAAGCTTCTTCCCAGGAACCTGAGCAAAAGAGACGTGAGCATTTTGTAGAAGAGTCATCAAATTCCTCTGACTAGCCGCAGTTGAAACGAGAAGATGCCATGGCTGCAGTCTTCTTCTTCCTCTGTTGACATTTCCGGTCCACCACCATCTCCTCCTCCAGCTGCCTCTCCCTGATGCCCCCCTTCACTTCGTCCTGCCAGCGCAGCAGGGTCTCCCTCACCGGTGCCTGCCCTGCAACTCCATGTCCATCATTCTCCTTCCCATGTAGTCTTCATCTCCTGAATGGTACTTTTTTTGCTAAAATAAATTTCTCATTTCAAGTATAGACTTTTTATTTCCATGACAATTATATATATTATACATATATATTATACATATATATTATACATATATATTATATATATATATATATATATATATATATATATATATATATATATATATATATATATATATATATATATATATATATATATATATATATATATATATATATATATATATATATATATATATATATATATATATATATATATATATATATATATATATATATATATATATATATATATATATATATATATATATATATATATATATATATATATATATATATATATATATATATATATATATATTTATATATATATATATATATATATATATATATATATATATATATATATATATATATATATATAAAGTAAGTAAGTGCTCACAAGTGGAATTCAAGGGACTTTTTCACGTGCATTTCGACGTTCTTTCCACGTCGATTCGTGTCGACACATCTACGTGAAATTCACGTAGAAATATAGCGTCCCTACAACAACAGCGCCACGTGACCGTCACGTGGTGACGACGTAGATTTGTTTGGGTCGTTCTTTACTCTAACCCCGAGCAGGATCTCCACTGCGTTCCACTCTGGCAGGTGGCCATATTCTTCAGCATGCCCCACCATCGAGTTGTTTGTCCTGTGGTTCTGCATGTCATTCTGTGTTCAGTAATCCTCCTCCTTATCCCTCATGCAGTCTTGCCACAGTATACTAACCCAATGGGCACGGCACGTGAATTCGATGTGGATTATTCATGGATTTCTGGCGAAATCTTGAGTACGCAAGTATTCACTAAATTTCCACGTCTTTTCCACATGGATAACTGGTTACCAGATTCACGTGAATAACTGGAAAAAGAAATCACGTGATTTCTTTAGTAATTTTATACACGCATAAATCTGGTACTTGAATTCACGTGATAATACATTACTAAAAATGGCATTCTGGGCGTTAATTATATACTTTTGTTAACATTAAATTTAAAATAAAATAGTAAAAATAAGGTCAGTCCAGAACATTATACATCCACCTTGATTAATTTTAGTTGTTATATTTCATCTGTAGCCTACTAATGATAATCCATATATTCGCAACCTTCATACATATATATAGGCTACAAAATTTTGAGCTGCCCGCTAAATCAAATAGTCTACCCGGCCGCCAGGCAATGCACCATGCAGTCACTGAAACACGGAGATTAAATTGAGTATTCATCTCTCTCTCTCTCTCTCTCTCTCTCTCTCTCTCTCTCTCTCTCTCTCTCTGATGTATTTATTTTCTTTACATCAATAAATTATTTTAATTTGAATTTGAATTTTTCTCTATTGTTGTCCGTAAATGCTGGCAAACCACAAAGTAATCATATTATGTATTATGAAATAGATTTCAGGGTAGCATTGTTGGAATATATTAAGGAATTATCACCATAGTAAGCTAAAATAATAGGGCGAGGGAGTTTGCGCAACGCGCTGCTCGGATGGTCTGCCATGTACGTGCCAGCTTCGGCCGTTGGCGCGAAAACTGTGGGAAAGACAGGGACACTTCAGGAAGTCTCAGGCTGTTTTGGAGCCTTTCGTGGCTGTGCTAGCAAATAGCAGGTATGTAGTGATGTATTCAAGTGTGAGGATTACCTGTGGGCAAAGTGTAGGATGTCAGTGGAGTGTACAAGGAAAGGAAGAGCGTGATTGGAGAGAGTGTTGGACAAGAATTTTTAGGCGGCAGTGAATCTAGTCCTAGATCGAGTGTTTCTTCATCTGCTCTAGGGGCTATGTGAGTTGCAGCGGCTGTGCGAGAAAGACGCCTGTCTGCCCTACGGTAGTGATAGGTGTGCTCGTCACCTCTTATCCAGAGATGACCCTACCGGGGTGGAGTGGAGTGGGGTGGGGCCTGAGTGGAGTGGTTCTTACCTGGTTGGGCTCCCGAGGGAACCCCACAATGGCTAGCACGCCAGCCCGGAAATTTTTTAAAAGAACAGAGGACTATAAACTGAAGAAATGGCTGGAAAGTGTGCTATACACCCAAAGTATGTACAAACATTTGTAGTACCAATACGAACACTCAAACACTGGTGGTCTGAGTTTGTAAAAAATTCTCAATGATTTGGTAAAAAATCTAAGCCCTTTTTTTAAAAAAAAGTTCCCAGGTGGGTAGGTATCAGAGCCGGCGTGTGCCCCAACTCTATGCCTCAAAATGCCTTAACAATTTATAAAATAAAAATTCCGGAGGGGGCTCACAGCGCCCAATTCTCAATCAGCTGGTAAAAAAATTAAGGAGACTTTTTTCAAGGCAAGGAGGGCCCAGTCAGGGAAGGATCAGGGAGCCGTGCATGGGCTTCCTGCGTTCACTTTTGTCCACGCAGGTTCCCCCCCTCCCACACACACACACACACACACACAATTTCAGGCTTCAGTTTTCTGGATCCGTCTCTGGTTTGTATTGTGTCAATCATCTAGTGGCTTAAAATTACCTAAATGTCACCATGATACCTAACTAGTTGCACATGAAACAAAAATTCAAAAGATGCCACTATAAAAATTAAAAAAAATAAATAAAAAAAAATGGGGCTATGAAAACCCCCCCGCTGAGGGGAGTTCCTTGCCGTGGTAGCGGGGCTTGAAGCCTGGTCGGCAGCACCACCTACTTAGGTGGTCCGTCCACCTCTGTAGGGCTTGCTGTTTGTCGGCCAGAGTGGACTAAACACTCCCCCGTCACTACTGGTAATGGAGGCTTACCAGTGGTGACGTATGTGCCTGCCCGACTACCATCAAGGGCATGGCTGAGCCTCCCCACGTGTTTGCCGTGCGTGGCGTCCCGTACACTCCCCGCGCCCTCTCGTCTGGGAGTTGAGTCCACCGCGGGGCAGGGTGTAGTTCCCTTCGGTGGACAACACGCTCCTTTGGCGGGAGGGTTGGGGTAAGACGGGTGGTCTTGTGTGGCCCCGCTCTATCAATCGGCTGGTCATGCGTTGGCTAGGGTCAAGTGGCTGTTGTCTGGTGGGCACCGCAATGGTCCCGCGGCTGCCGCCTCACACCAGGCAGCTGCCACGTATACTTCCCCCACTACCCCTGAGGCTGCTGTGAGCTGTTGCTCCAGCATTAGCCTCCCCATGTTGGGCTCCGTGGTGGTTGGGGGGTGGGAGGTGAAATAATTGTCACCTTTATGGCATCTAAATCCCTGAATTTACCTCGGCCTACATCCCTACTGACCTCCGACCGTCCCCGGAAACCTCTTCTCGGCCTTCCCTCATCGCCACCCTGGAGCCGTTTCAGGCTCCGAGTAGCACTAAAGCATCTGCCTCTTCTTTCTTAATCCCCAGACCGGTGGCTCCCGGACCAAGAGCCGGAAGCAGGGACCAAAGAATGCCAGTCTCGCAGAGTTCTCAAGTTGAGGTCCTGCCCGGTCTGTTGAATCTGTATCCTATGACAAATACATCACCGTAAAGTCCTAGATGGTCGATCTGTTAATGATCTCGACATTTCGAGGTCCACCGTGAACTTGTCCAAGACTTGCGGCAGAGAGCCGAAGATGCTTCCGCAGGAGATGGCAGCCTTCTTGGAAGTCTCTTCTCCTGAAGAGAGTGAAAGACTCCGTGCCCTCACCTCAGTTCCAGGGGCTGCAGTATCATATGCCCCCATGCTACCATGAACCAATCGCGCGGCGTGGTATTTTCAAGAGACCTCCTTCGTTACTCGGAGGAGCGCCTGGTTAAGGAACTCGAGGAGTATGACGCTGTTGCGGTGAGGCGTGTCCACAAGAAAGAAGAAGGAGCACTGACACCCACACCCACACTATTCATAACTTTTAATCGGCTAGAGCTCCCTAGAACTGTAAATTGGCATGGTTAAACCTTCACGTGACACCATATGTCCCAAACCCCAGACGTTGTTTCCATTGCCAGGTATATGGACATGTGACTCGGACATGCCGCCGCCTGCAGAAGGGTCTCCCTAAAGTATGCGTCACCTGCGGTAGGGATGACCATGGTGAGGAGTGCCAGGCCCTGTTCGGTGCTACCACTGTGCCGAGCCCCATCCAGCTTCATCGAAAGAGTGTGATCGCCTTAGATTTGAGAGAGAGGTGCTTACCATTCGAAATAAAGAGAAATTGTCTTTGTAGAGGCAAAGCGACTCGCCCTTACCAGGCTGTCTAGTCCTGGTAGAACCTATGCCTCAGTTCTCCAGTCACACGCTCAACGCCGTCTCAAACCTCCCAGGATATGTCGTGCCCTGCAGCTCCCGTCGTGTCTGTGTCGACGCCTTTACCTGCAATCACACCAAATAGTGTCCCGCTCCGAACAGAGCCACAACAACAGAAACGTTCACGCAGTTAGGAGTCTCTCGATGAGACTCCCCCTACCAAGCTGCAAACTCCGGCGCCAGTTGTAGGATCGCCGGAGGTACCCCGGGCGTCGGCTGCTGCCGCCGCCCCTGCGCCAGCTGCTCCGGCTGTCTGTGGGCCGGAGTCTGCTGGTGCTCAGGCTACAGGTGCGTCGCTGCCGGCGCCCGTGGCCTCAACCTCCGGAGAGTCTTTCCGGGGACCTCCTCTGCTTCCTCCTCCTCTGCTGCTACCTCAGAGTGGCGGACGGTTGGGAGAGGCGGGAGAGAAGACGCCGGCAGCAGTCGCGGGCAGGAGGGTAGTTGAATGCCCCAGCCTGCCAATCGGTCTGCGGTACATATGGTATCGCAACCAGCTACAGCTCGGACCAAGGGTCCTTTAATGAAGGTGATGGCCCTTTAAAAGGAACCCAGTAGGTGCAGGGCGATTCCTCTCCGGAAGAGCCCCAAAGCACCTCACTAAGTAATCATCTTCAATATTGTGCAGTGGAACTGTCGTGGTCTGCGTGCCAATTGGGAAAAGTTGCTCAGTCTTATAGCCCGTTATTCCCCAGTATGCATTTGCATTCAGGAGACCATGGTAGGAGAAAGTACTCCTTTGGGCCTCCTGGTTACCATATTTTATATTCTTATCCTCTACAAGACCAAGGGAATCGTGGCGGCAGTGCCATACTGGTCCGCCGTGATATCCCTTTCTCACGCGTAAGGTTGTCAGCTCCCTTCCAGGCGGTCCAGCATCCAGCTCTTTCTCCCACGACAGTACACAGTTTGCAGCTTATACCTTCCTCCAAGCGCTCATGTAGAGAGGAGGATCTTGATAACTTGATCGCTGATCTTCCTGCCCTTTCCTCTTACTAGGCGATGAATGGCCGTCATCCACTGTGGGGAGACTGCACCACTAACCCTCGAGGCGTGATGCTGGCATCTGTGGTAGAAGATGAGGAACTGGGAGTTCTTAATTCTGGAGATATGACGCACTTCCATAGCCAAACGGGTATTTTTACGGCTATCGATGTGTCTTTGTGTTCTTTTAATATTATTTTAGATTTCAACTGGAAGGTTTTACCGAACTTGCATGGAAGTGACCACTTCCTATTGTTTTATCGTCAGCCAAGGGCGAACCACGCACTCGCCTCCACGCTGGCGTATAGATAAAGCAGACTGGCAACTCTTCAAACAGCTAAGTTCCACTGCACGGTCTTTAGATGACTTCAGCAGCACTGGCGAAGCGGTGGCATATTTTACTACCTTACTACACTCGGCAGCCATATTAGCAGTTCCAAAGACGTCTGGTCACTTTCCCAGACGTCCCATGCTGGTGGACCCTGAGTGCGCCGCTTCTGTGAAGGCAAAACGAGCCGCTTTCTCACGCCTCTGCCGACATCGTGGAGATCCACATTACTTAGAAGCCTTCAAACGGGCGCGTGCCCATGCCCGACGGGTCCTTAAAGAGGCCCGTCGTGCTTCATCGGAAGGCATACGTATCCACCTAAACAAGGAGACGTCCCTAGCGCAGGTATGGAAACGAGTGAGGAAAATCTCTGGGGAAATATACCGTCCCTTCCCTCCTGTCCTGTCAGAAGCAGGCAGGAACGTGGCCGAACCTATTGCAGCTGCTCAAGTCCTTGCCCAACATTTTACAAATGTATCTAGGAAAGACACTACATCTCCTTCAGGACGCCATCGTCGGCGCTTGGAGTCTGCTGGCCTCAGTTTTGCTTCTAATAACGGCGAGTCGTATAATGCCCTTTTTCTAGTCTTGAACTCCGTTCAGCTCTAAACCAGTGCCATGACTCGTCACCAGGTCCCGATGACATCCCATACTCCTTTTACGTCATATTCCTGACGAATCACTTATGTTTTTATTGTCTCTTTTTAATAGAATTTGGTATACCGGTGATTATCCGTCTTCCTGGAGCGTTGCCGTTATTGCAATCCCTAAGCCTGGAAAGGACCACCGGCAGGCAACAAATTACCGTCCCATATCACTCACTTCATGCCTTTTCAAGGTTATGGAGAAGATGGTGAAAGGGCCGATCAACTGGTAAATAGATACAGGGAATAGTTTATCACAAGTACAATATGGTTTTCGCAAAATGCGATCCACCTCAGACGCCCTTCTATCTTTGGAGTCATCTATATGTGAGGCCTTCGCCTCCAACCAACACCAAGTTACAGTGTTCTTTGATTTGGAAAAAGCGTATGACACTGCCTGGCGTCATGGCATCTTACTTTCCTCCATGAGTTTGGTCTTCGTGGCCGACTCCGATTTTATCAAACAGTTTTTATCGAATCGTTTCTTGAGGTGAGGTTGGAGACATGCACTCTGATGCTCTTCTTTTAGAAGATGGTGTGCCGCAAGGGAGTATTCTCAGTGTTACTCTCTTCGCCGTGGCCATCAACAGCGTTATTAGTGTACTACCAGAAGGAGTCCGAGGGAGTTTGTATGTCGATGACCTGTCCATCTCAGTCTCTGGATCCAGGATGTCACTGATAGAAAGAACGAAAATTACAGTTGGCACTTAACAGGATATCCACGTGGGCTGAAACTCAAGGTTTTCGGTTCTCCCAAACTAAGACTGTGGCCATGCACTTCTGCCGTATTCATGGAGTCCACGGACCCAGACCTATACTTCTACGGTCGCAGAATCTCATGTGTGGAGGAGACCCGATTTCTTGGGCTGATATTCGATGCAAGGCTGACCTGGGTCCCTCACCTCCGGTATATCAAGGCAACTTGTTTGAAGGCAATTAACCACCTTAGAGTTTTAGCCCATACCTCTTGGGGTGCGGATCGCCAGACCCTCCTCATGTTGCACAGATCACTTATACTTCCGAAACTGGAGTATGGGTGCGAGATATATTCATCTGCGTCGGATGCTCGTCTCCGTATGTTGGACTCTGTGCATCATGCTGGGGTCCGTCTTGCAACAGGAGCCTTTAGGTCATGTCCGATTGCTAGTATGTTAGTGGATGCCGGCATGCATTCCTTGGACCTGCGCCGGAGGTCTTTAATGCTGAGATGCTGGTATCGGACTCACCGCCTTCCAGATTCTGTGCCTTGTGTTACCGCCTCCCAAGATTCTCGCTCTCGCGTGTATGACGCTCGGCCGAGTTTCCCTAAACCTTTTGGATATAGGGTGCAGTCACTTATGGCAGCCTGGGCAGTTCCTCCATTCACTGTTTGTCCCCACCGCATCCCAAGGGTGGGCTATTGGCATTTCCCAGCGTAGAAGTGTGTAGACCTATAACGGACCAAAAGAGCTCCCTCCCTGTTACACAGCACAGTCCTTATTTTAGAGCACTTCTCTTCTCACGAGGGCTCTGTTCCCGTCTATACGGATGGGTCTAAGTCGGACACTGGAGCAGGCTTCAGTGTCGTCTTTCCACCTTCTGCCTGTGCGTTAGCCTTCCTAGAGTGGCTTCATTCTTTACGGCTGAAACTTCAGATATCTTACTAGCTCTAAAAATTATGTTTAGTCTCCCCCAGAACTCCTTTACTGTTTATAGCGACTCTCGTAGCGCACTGGCTGCTATAGCGGCCCGTGATTACTTTCATCCCCTTATTTTATCGATTTTAGAATGGCTTTACTTATTAAACCGTCGAGGTAGTCGGGTGGCCTTTGCTGGGTCCCGGCCCATGTAGGGGTTCAGGGGAACGAGCAGGCCGATCGGCTGGCCAAGCCGGCAGCTACCAACCTGTCCCTGCTGCTGCACCTCACCTTCGCCCACTTCCCTGCAAGACTTGTACCCTAACATCCGAGCCACCGCTGATAGCGTGTGCCAGGCCAGATGGGAGGATATGACTGCCACCACCAAGATGGGGAAGTCACGACCAGAACAAGACGTCCGTGGTCTTACTCCCACATAAAGTGTCGCAAAACGGAAACCGTTCTGGCCCGCCTGAGGACGGGTCACACACGCTACACAAAGGCTTCCTCATGTCTCGGGGTGTGCAGCCTTACTGCGACGACTGCTTGGTCCCCATGACTGTCCGGCACTTGCTGGTCAGTGCCCCAGTCTGCAGGACCTGCGTGAGCAGTACCTCTCCCGGTGTCATGTAGATGGAAATTTTTCCCTCTCCCTAATGCTGGGGGAAAAGGTGCTCACCCCGGGATATGACGTCATGGGGTATTTGCGGGAGGTGGGCGTTCTCCATCTCCTGTAGTCTTTTAAACGCTGAAGTTATTCTAATGGACCATTTTAGAACACTTTTTAATACCCCTCAACATACTTTGGTCCATGGATAGATTTTTCTAAACTAAGATTATTTTACTAATTTGCTTTCCATTTTATTACGCACTCCGGCGCCATATGACCCAAGATGTTGCGGCGCCACGAAGGAAATCCCAAATCAATCAATCAATCAATCTATGAAAACCCTGCCCGCACCACAAACGGGCAGCTATTTTCATCAGATATTGATGTGCATTTTTTCATAAATTTGGCCATTTTTTCCATCGCAATTATTTTCATTTTCCTCCCTCCTAACCTAACTAAAACGGTAATTTTTTACTTTAGCTACACCAGCAGAATAAACTATTTACGGCTTCATATTATAGTTGAGGGAGGTCTATAAATGTCCCTCAACTATAATATGAACCCGCAGATAGGAAAACGTAGGTATTTTTTTTTTTTTTTTTGTAAAGGTCCAGTATAACTCCGGCGCCTTAATTTTGGTCTATTTTCTTCCAAAACCTCACATAAGCCATGTATTCAAATATAAATAAGCGTTGTTCATTACCCCAAAACCGTGGTAAGACGCCCAGGTAGGCGAGTGATATGTGGCGTTAGGTTATGTGCACCCGACTACCCCTTGATGTTAGTTTAGCGTTCCTAATGCTCCCCCGACATGCTCTTTTTTAATACTTTAGCTGGCGGCCTTGTGCCTCGCATGTCGGGGGGGGGGGGGGTCAAAAGGAACGCTAAACTAACATCAAGGGATAGTCGGGTGCACATAACCTAACGCCACATATCACTCGCCTACCTGGCCGTCTTGCCACGGTTTTGGGGTAATGAACAACGCTTATTTATATTTGAATACATGGCCGAAGCTCTTTTGTCAATAAGACACCCATTTATTAAACAGGTCTAACACCTCTACACTCGAGAACCCCGTAAAGTAAGATAAATATTAATTCAATTAATGCAATATCTTACCTTGTAATGGGGATAGAGACCCGGCGGGGACACTTATAGAAACCTTAACCATAATGTAAGACTCCAGTAAGGCAAACAAGGCCGTAGGTAAGGTAATCTTTTGGTGTAGCTAAAGTAAAATACTACCACTAAAACTAATGAATCCTAATCTAAAACAATCTAAAATAACCTATCCTACCTAACTTAACCTAAATTACAGGGCGAAGGCAATTTTTTTTTCATTTCCCCACCTAACCTAACCTAAAATAACCTAACAAAACCAAACCAAACCCAACCCACTAACCTAACCTGATTCGAAATATTGGGGTGGTGGTGAGGGGCAAGTATTTTTTTTACGAACCAAAAAATTGCCAATTTATAAATAGCACATCGAAATCTATAAAAAGAAAGTAGTTTCAACCCGAAAATCCTAATCTGACCTCTGCTATAATAATTCTGCAAAATATTTTAGGCCAAGTATATACAAAGTTTAGATGATTGCCTTAATTATTGTTCACTAACCAAACCCAAGATTTCCTAACCTAACCTTTCCAGAAATTACCTGCCAAAATGGAAGGAAGGGTTTGCCACCCCCTTCCTTGTTCAAGTAGTCATTATGGGTAAAAGTGTAGAGTCCTTTCTCGGCGTTATTACTGGTTTGTTTTTTTCCTCGTTTTCCCAGCACCAACAAACTTTAAGACGTGGCGGGAAGGCGATGTTTTAGGGTGGAGGAAGCCACATAGGGCAAATTTGGCAAGACCCAAAAGTCTACTGTGAAAACTATAACATTTTTTAGAGAAATTCCCAAACAAGGAAAATCCTATCTAGGGAAAATCCTCGATCATACAATGGTGGCAACGCTATGAGCCTAGAGTACCCCATGAGGGGACTGCGCTCCCAGCGACCCACCCTACCTAACGGAGGGCTGTGCCCCTCGATCCACCCTACCTATTGGGGGGCGGCGCTCCCATCGACCCACCCGACTTGAGATTTGTAAAGTAAACATTGAATTCAAAACATATCCGGAGCTACGCCCCCGTCCCCCCGACCCCCCTTGCCTATCTGGGGTACTGCGCCCCCTCGACAACCTACCATTTGGTGGCTTCACGCCCTCGTCCCCTCTACCTAACCTAACCGATAGTCGTTTGGCCATGCAACTTAAGGACTTGGGTTTAACTTGACCTAACTGAGTCATTTTGGTGCGTAACCTAGGGACTCTCAAACTTAACGTAACATTAAATGATACCTTGAGATAACCTACCATCACCAAGTACATGTAATGCATGGTAATGTTGTGATATATATAGCTAAAGTAGAATATAACCGTAATTATGAAATAGAGTACTCCAAGATGTTAGAATAGGCAACGTTAAGTAAAAAAAAAGGTAAAGTGGGTGTATTCGCAGTGGCTGCGCGTGGCTGGCACTCATCTCCATCCCATTAGCCCTTGGAGCCTGTGGTGGGTAAGAACCCGTTATCTCGGGACACATGGCTGCAGGGAATGACATCCGGTTTCCACAGTTTACCTTCCCCAGGTTTCCCCAGGTACCCGTTTATCGACCAACCCGAAAGGGATGGATGAACAGCTGGGTGGGCTGTACGCCGACTGCCCAGGCCGGGATCGAACCCGAAAACTGGGCCCGCAGATTTGTAGCCAGGCATGCTGACCACTGCACCACGGAGGCACTACATTATTGGGAAACTTCCATAGATGATGGTTTTCCTTTTGGGGAGCCTTTAAAAAAAAGTTTTTTTTTTATTTACCATAGACTTTTTGAGTCTTGCCAAATTTGCCCTTTTTGGCTTCCCACACCCTAAAACCTCACTTTCCTGCCAGGTCCCCAAGTTTGCTGGTGCTGGCAAAAACAGAATCAATGAAGCATGGCAGACGCAGAAGCGGCACAATAAGGCGAAAGGTATTTCACTTTATGTTAGAGGGTACCTAGGTGGCACTTCTCCCCACTTTCTGTTTCTGTTTTACGGGTGTGTGAAGGCTTGTGCCCGATTAGGCGGTGGGCCAGAATAGGCGCTCGTGCACCCCCCCCACAACTTGACTTCACTATGTTTTTCTGAAGCCTTATCATGTCCTGAACACAAAATCGAGACTTAACAGGAAAAAAGTTGGGATCCACTGTGTGTGGTGGGCCGATATGTAAGGGTACCCAAAATCGGGCAAATTGCGTCAGTTCCGCGACTCGATATTATTCTATATTTTCTCTTTGCTGTTACTCCACTTGTATTTATTGAATAAACATGGTTATGGGGTCAAATTAAAGATAATTGAGTACTCCTTACAATGATGTATGATATTTAGAGGTTGTAAACAAATAGTTGTAACTGCAAGATCATTTGTGTGCGGGTACCCGCCATTTCGAAACAAATTCCCCGGATTTGTGTTAAATTATCTTTTGATTGACAATAAAATCACTGGTGTTCACAAATGTGTTTAAATCGAATGTTCTTCTATTTGCAGAATCTCCTGAACAAGTGATGCTACATACTAAGAATACTGGGAATCACTCCAAGTAGACTCACTACGATTGACTACTATCCCGTCATTCCCAAACCCATCATCGAGTACAAAACAGTAGCAGAGTGCTTGAAGTGCGCAGAAAAGGCAACAAGTGAGGTCAACCAAATGTATGTGATAACCACATTTGATCTAGGAGTCTGTATGAAGGCTTATCCACTGATTTGGAGAGAGGTACGACAAGCACATTATTCTGATCGGCAGTTTTCATCTCATCGGTGCTTACTTCAAAATGATTGGGAAGAAGCTGAGAGGCTCCGGGTTTTCTGATGTCCTCATTGAAGCAGGTCTTATTGCGTCTGGTTCACTGGAAGGGGTCTTGACTGGCAAACACTACGAGAGAGCGCTTCATTGCCACAAAGTAATAAAAGAGGCACTTGAACGACTACTCCTGGAAAAGTTCCACAAACAGAGACAAGAAGGTTCCTGTTTCGCTTCGTTGACGCCGGATGCACTTCAGAAGCTCGACTCGTTTTGAAATGTCTAATCCAGACACAATCGGAGCAATTTTGGAGGAGGAGAGTCTTGATCAGTACATCAAGGACTACATGGATTTTCGTGCGGAAGTTCGGGATGGAAGCCTTGGGAAAACTGCATCCTTCTGGATGTCCTACATGGACCATGTCTCCCTGGTGCAGTCCTTGCTGGAGGCCGTGCAGCAGAACAATTTCCATCTCTATGCGCATACTATGCACATGATGGCAGATTCTTTTTCATTCGGAGGACATAACTATGCAAGGTACCTGACCTTCTTCTCTCTATATCTCGCAAACATAGAGAATTCCCACCCAGGAGCAACTCACTTGTTGAAATTGGGTGCCATCAGTGTCGCACGATCCTTCATACCAGGGAACCGCGCCCCAGTTGACAAGACTATGGAGGAAACGTTTATGCGTCACGCGAAGTCAAGGTCTGGTGGAGTTGGCGTAACTGGTCTTCTGACCAATTACAATGCCTATCAGAGATGGGTGAGGACAACGCACGCAAGATCTCAGTATGCCGACGTGACCTTTCAGATGGCAGGTTTGAAGAAGGAGGACTTGAGCAAAACCAAACACCGGGACCTGACTGATGCAGAAATAAGGAAAAGTGAGAAGACTGTGCAACAAGCTCTTGCTGCTTTTCGCTGCTTCACGAATCCCTTCGATGTGGAAATGAAAGAGCTATTGGTTGTTCTGTCGTCGGGTGCCGTAGTCCCTGAGAATATAGCCAGTGATATTTTGCACGCGGAGAAAGCTGGACAGAAAGCACGTGAAGAATTTGTGGCGGCTCGCTTGGAAACTGGGAAAGACTTCTTCCAACCTGTGAAGTCCCTGAAATTGAAGTCATTCGAGGACATCAACAAGAAGGTCAAACTAAACGCAGCACAGAATCGGATGATGCAATACAAGGAACAATCGAACAGCGCCTTCTACTTCTTGGTCCAATCCCAGCAACAGGGAATACAGTTGGTTGAAAGATCTCATGGCTTACCCTCTGACAACGATACCCTATAGCATCGGACTCCCAGGGCACTTTCTGGTCAAGACTGACAAGTCTAAGGCATTGCACAAACTTTGTGAGAACAAAGAAAGCTTCCGCTTCCTCCAATCACAGAGACGCTGACCATAGTGGATGGTAATGTGCTGTTCTATTGCCTCACTGAAGTCCCCGGGAATTTCCGACAGATCTGTAGAAAGATATTCAATATGCTGCCAGATGGAGACTGTGTATTCAGCACAGACACATACAAAGAAGTATCCGTCAAGTCAACTGAACGGCGAAGAAGAGGCGTCTCTGAAAAGCTTATAATATGATGTCATTCAAACAATAAACCAGCCGACTGGAAAGCATTTATTGATAACTATGAGAACAAAACCAACTGATAGATCTACTACTTGCACAGTGGAGCACTGAGGGTATGCAGCAGACATGAGCGGGAAAGAACTGACGTTCTTTGCCCATGGTAAAGCTTACCTTCTCTCCTCCACAGACGGAAAGAATGTCACCATAACAGAAATAGTCGACTTGCACTCAGAACAAAAAGAAACCGACACGAGGATCATTCTGTACATCGAGTACGCGGAAAGACAAGGACACAAATATGCCAGAGTCAAGAGCCCAGACAGTGATATTCTTTTCCTGCTCCACTATGCAAGGAGTTTCCAGGATATCGTGGTTCTATTCGACACTGGCACTGGAAACAAACGGCAGATAGTGAACATCACGGACATGGCGCAGGAGTACACACAGACACACTGTACAGCACTGCTCGCATTGCATGCTTTCACTGGCTGTGACACCACAAGTGCACTGAAAGGTCATGGAAAAGTGAAGCCACTCAAAATCATCCAGAAATCACCAGAATATGAACACTCGCTGAGCCAACTTGGGGTTGATTGGTCTGTGTCGGAACAGCTGCATCAAAAACTGGAAGAGTTCACCTGTGCTGTCTACGGAAAACCACGCCTTAGGGATGTGAACGTTGTCCGGTACACAAAAATCAATGACGTCTGCTCTAAAGGAGGGGTAGAATCTTTGAAAAATGTAGATATGTCATCACTCCCTCCTTGTAAGAAAACACTCAGAGAACATGTCAACCGAGTAAACTACCAAGTCGCAATATGGCGGTCGGCACATCAACCAAACCCAGACATCCCAGATCCAGAACAACATGGATGGAGATTGGTACATGGGCATCTGCAACCAGTTTGGTTCCAAGGAGAGGATATTCCTGCTCAGCTGGCTGATGTTCGTCTACAAACTGGGGATGATAGTGAAGATGATGATGACAACGTTGAAGACGTCGATGACGTGAACTCGGACCTTGATGTGTCGGACAATGACGAAGACTAAACGCAATTGGACATACATGGCTAGTGTCATATCACAAAATCTTGAAAAGTGTTTAAAGTTGAAAATACCATTACTCTTAACTTCATTAAGAACCACTGTCAATTGCAAAAAATTGTGTCGAAACGGAGTGTTCACTTCTTGTTTTTGTAATCGGGTGTACGAGTGTTTTTTTTTTGTGTGATGAGTATTGTATACGAGTTATACATGTGATACAGCATTTTAAAGGGCAGTTCTTCTTCTTTAAGTTTTAAAATTAAAAACAAATGATGTTTCTTTGTCCAATTCAAGCATTGTAATGTCATATAGAATATGGTGGGAAAATTTAACACAGATCTGGAGAAATTGTTTCAAAATGGCGGGTACCCGCACACAAATGATCTTGCAGTTACAATAAATGTTTACAACCTTTAAATATCATACATCATTGTAAGGAGTACTCAATTCTCTTTAATTTGACACCATAACCATGTTTATACAATAAATACAAGTGGAGTAATAGCAAAGAGAAAATATAGAAAATATCGAGTCGCGGAACTGACGCAATTTGCCCGATTTTGGGTACCCTCACATATCGGCCCACCACACACAGTGGATCCCAACTTTTTTCCTGTTAAGTCTCGATTTTGTGTTCAGGACATGATAAGGCTTCAGAAAAACAAAGTGAAGTCAAGTTGTGGGGGGGGTGCACGAGCGCCTATTCTGGCCCACCGCCTAGATCGGTTAGAAAAACAAACCAGTAAATACGTCGGGAGAGAACTCGGCACAATTACCATGAGGGTTTTGATCCTTCACTTCTCACTTGTGTTGTTATTAGTGATCTATGATGCGTTATTAATAATAAAATACAGAAATACACCTTATAGTACTACTAACATGCAATACTGTTATGAATTTAGTGACAACGAAAATGTATATAGCTATGTATTTTTCTTTAACTTGGATGCATTATGCTAAAAATGCAGTGTTTGCAATTTCTTTATGGCATTTCTGCCAGAAACATCACTGGTATTATTTCTACTTCCCATATGCATACTAAGCCTGTTAATATAGCTGCAGTAGTTTTCATGTGTGTAGTGGTAAAACCACTTTTGTCTGTAAATTATCAGTTACTGAATAGTAACTAGTTTTGAAGAGGTCAGATAGAATGTTTTCAAACTTAGGAAATTAATTTTACTAGGATGTGATGTGAAATTTGCACAGACAGACCATTAGTAACAATTAATTTCAGGAAGAGCGTATCCTGCTACTGTATGGGCTGGATCAACCTCAACTTGTAACTGGTGGTAGCTACTCCATCCATTAATTCTTTCCCTCTGTTGAGACAACTTAAAGTGAGTATGTATATATAATGTCTTATTGAATGTTCTATCTATGCATGATGTACTGCTTCAAATTTACTTTACAGACCTTTAAAGTCTGACTGATCATAGACTTCACAATCTCTTGACGGGAAACGGGGCGCGGGGCCGATTCGCAGGGGGCCGATTTTCAAAAATTTAAAATTTAAATATTTTCAAAACCAAAGCAGCTAGCGACCTGAAACTAAAACAGGCACCTCCCTTAGGCATATATGAGTCTCCATGAGCAGCGGTATCAAAAATTCAAAGTCGTTCCTAATAAAATCCCGATTAATTGTTTTTTATATAAGTATAACAAAACTTAAAAAGGCTATAAAATCCTCAGATTTTACGCTAGATGCACAAACATCACCAAATGCAGAGATAATCACTTATATTTTCAGAATCAATAGCAATATTTAGCATATCTTATAAGTTTTTGCCCAAAATAGCTACTTATTTTTTTTTTATTTAGTGCAATTTTTTACGTAAGTTTTTAACATCTAATAAATCACTTAATTTTCACATTAGAAACTTAATACTTGAAGAAAGCATGCAGAAACATCTTAATTTTACTCAACAAAAGCAAACTATTCATTTTTCTATATACAATCACAACTTATTTTGGTTGAATTCCGATGTCACTATTGCCGCAGCACGTCTTGCCGGCTATCTGGCCCTCGTCCCTGAACAATCACTTTAGCCTTTTGGCCTATGACTTGTGGGCCCCGGTCAGTTTCCTGGACTTGTACACGTCCCTGTTCCTCGCCGTCTCCTTCCTGCCCTCCTCGATACTGCTCCTCTTCCTGCCGGTTGGCTGCTTCAAGGCCTTGTTCTTCCTCGCTTCTGAGGTCACGTCCTTGGAGAAATTAGCACCGAAACAGTTGAAGAGGGACCTGCTGATGTGCGGCAAGATGGTGTTGGCCAGTTTGTGCCCTCCTGGCACCTGTACCCCTGCAAGGTCGGGTCTGAGGCCGCCAGGAACTCCAGGAGGTGCCTGAACCCGTCCCTATGGCGCATGGCAAGGAGAGGAACCTCAACCTGCGCTCCTTCTTGTCCTCCCTGCACATCAGGGAGTCCCACAGCGACATCGAAGGACGCCATGTGGGCCATTGGGAGATGGCCGCTTCAGGACCGCCCGGCCCTTCTCCAGCTCTCCCCTGTCGACCAGCTCGACCAGGGCGTCGAACATCACAGAGGGCGGGTCGCCCCTCTCGAGCTCCACGGTAATCTTCATCTCCTCCTGCTGGGCAAGCTCCTGCTTGCAGCACTCGGCCACAGAGGAGTTGGCCTGGACCTTCCTGGCCAGGTAGCCGGCGTAGTTGCCGACCGCGGCGAGGAGCAACTCGTCCGTCGGCGGGTGCGGGTGGTCGTCGGCCAGCTCCCTGGCAAGCTGGGCCAAGATCACCTCGTCGTCCTCCTTCTCCTCTGCCTTGGCCCGGTCCAGGTCGGCCTGCACGTCCCCGGGGAAGAACCCGACGAGCTTCAGCAAATGCAGGCGCTGGGCCAACCTGTTGCTCACCATGAAGTTCTGCACGCTCGTCCAGTAGTTGGCGCCGCACATGGTGCGGCGCTTGCCGAAAGAGTGCTCAGTCGGGTCAGAGTTGGCCTTCCCCATGCACATACTCGACCCCGTAGGACGTAGTGAACAGCCCCCTCACTACCACACTGCACTGAACACACCATTGCACTGCACACAACACTGAGTCACTGCACTGATGGCGTAGTACGGCTCCTCCACAGTTTACTCCACGGGGTCGCGGCGTCCTCATATCTTGTGTCTCCTCCGTCACTTCCACTCGATCCACTGCCTTCTGTGTCTTCTTGTATCGTCCTCTGGATCCTTGCAGTTGTGGGGAAGGGTACAGAGACGATGAATAACTGTAGGTCCTTTACTTGGAGAGTAAACAGAGGCAGGACAGCGATAATCCTTTACAGAGGGAAGTGCCCAGCTGACTGCGTGCCTAAGGCGAGTTAGGCGACGCGGGAACTGAGCTGAGTTGCCATGTAGGCACTAACTAAACGTACATTTCTTGTTTCCTAATACGTAAAACTGTGGACTTCACTATCCTACAGTTATCATTCATTTTACGTAAAGATTTCAACCTAAAGTTACGCAAATTTGCCATTTTTTACACAACGTTTTCAAAGTGCACGCATGGTGCTATTTTATATAAGTTACCTTGAATCCTCGACCAAATCACTCTAGAGACACTCCTGCCTGCTTGTATGCACTAAAACTTGAAGATTTCGTCCTGTTTCCACTTAAATTCGGAGTAAGAACGCAGAGAGTGTTTGAGTTGTCGCAGTGAAAGTCTACATAACAATCCGCCCCTTAAGCGAAGCCAGCGCCAAGACTGAAGAGATTTCCCGTCAACTAGTTGTGAAGTCTATGGACTGATCACCTATATCACTGTCATACTGAAACTCTCTTCAGAAGGCAATTTTTTGCTACTTTGTGTTGTGTGTAATCATTGAGCTCGTTTGTGTTGTAGTATGTAATCTTTAAGCTACTCTGTGTTTTGTGTAAACTGCAGAACTACTTTAATTTGTTTTGTGTACTCTAAACTAATATATTTCATTTGTTATCTTTCAGAGTACTAAACCACTACTCTAACTCTCCTATTTTTCCCTGACTTTTGATCACAGTCTCTTCTCAATTAATTATGTCTTACCATAAAAGATACAGGCAGATACAACGTGAGCTCAAGGAACTGTTGGTTAGTAGTAGTGAAGAGGAAGCTGACTGGGTTCATCAAAACACCAAAATTCCCAAACTTTACCATAATAACTCTGACCCATCTTTAAGCTTTTCTGACCAGGACAGTTGTGAAAGTACATCCTTATCCCCCTTGATAGTAACTGCACCAGAAGAATTAAGCACAGATGATGAGAGTCACCACCATATATCTGATTTGGCACTTGAAGAAGGATTAGCTTTATGGGCATCAAAAAATAACATTACACGCCAGGCAGCAAATGAATTATTGGAGCTGTTGAGGAATAATGGGCATAATCTACCTAAGATTCACGCACTTTGATGGAAACTCCAAGGTATGTAGAGGTATTAGAAAATGTGGAGGACACTATTATTATTTTGGGATTGGTTCATGTTTGCAAAATATATTGAAGACTCATCCAGCATTTGTAAAAGAAAATGATTCAGTTAAACTCAGTGTAAACATAGATGGTATTCCTTTACATAAATCAAGCAATGAACAGTTCTGGCCTATACTGATAAAGTTCAGCTGCTTTAAGCCAGCATTAGTTGCTCTGTATTGTGGAAAGACTAAACCAGATTCTATTGACAGTTTTTTGGAAGATTTTCTTCAAGAATATAAGCAACTTTCTGAAAATGGTTTAGTTTTTGAAGGGAAAAGACTGGCAGTAAGAATAGTTGCATTTATTTGTGATGCACCTGCACGCTCATTTATCAAATGCATAAAAGGGCACAATGGGTATTACTCATGTGAGAGATGTGAAATTAAAGGAACCTGGCAATCACATGTTCTTGTATTAGACTCTGCACAACCCTGTAATGAAAGATCTGATGAGAAATTCAATCAGGAACAGTACAGGGATTCTCATCAGTTAGGAAAAAGTCCTTTGATTCAGTATGGAATATCTTGCGTGAAAGGGTTTCCACTGGATTACATGCATATGATTTGCCTTGGTGTTACCAGAAGAATGCTACTTTTCCTCATAAGAGGTTCTAAGAAATGCAAACTCTCTCAGCTTCAAATAAGTTTAATTTCTTCTTCTTTAGAGAGTCTTTCCAACAAACTACCAAGTGAATTTGCTAGACAGCCACGATCACTATACTATAAAAAAGCCTTTCTGGTCTCTCCGGCGCGGCTGAGGAACTCCTCCAGCGTTGCCGCTCAGGTGCCCACCACGGTGATGGCCAGTGTGTGTCTCGCTTTGTTAAGCATCAATGAAGTATGTCGTAAATACTAAATGCAACAACAAAGCTGTATACGTTTGTAATCGTCAAGGTGTTTGTTCTAAAAGCAAATGACCATTATGTTTTTTATTGATGTGACACCTCAGCTCTGCGACGCTGCCGGCCCACGCAGCACATGGGTCACCTGGCTGGCGGGTCAAGGAGGGGAAGAAGGAGGAGACGAGGATTATCCCATTGTGAAGGACAGGCCGAACTGTCAGGGAAAGAAGGAGGAGAAAGGTGGGAAGAGAAGGAAGGAGATGGAAAGAAAACAAGAATAGAAACAGAGAGGAAAAAAGAGGAATGTGATAAAGGGAAGATACAAGTTAACAAAAAAAAAAACAGTAAAAACAAAGGAAAAACAAAGAATTGACGAAAATGGGAGGAAGAAAGGAAGAGAATAGAAGAAAAAAAAGAAACGAAAGAGAAAAAGAGGATAAAAAATGAGGAATAAATTTAATGAGAAAGAAGAAATAAGAAGATAAAGAAAGAAAGAAAAAGAAAGAAAGAAAGACACATGAAAGAGACAAAACAAATCAAATAAAAAGCAAAGGACAGAAGATAATCATTAAGGGAAAAAAAAAGAAAAAATAGATTAAATAAGAAAAAACACAAAATAAAAAAATTAAGTGTGTGTGTGTGTGTGTGTGTGTGTGTGTGTGTGTGTGTGTGTGTGTGTGTGTGTGTGTGTGTGTGTGTGTCCATTAACATTCCAATTGACAAAATACATAAAGTGCAGATAGGGCAACATTCTCTCTCTCTCTCTCTCTCTCTCTCTCTCTCTCTCTCTCTCTCTCTCTCTCTCTCTCTCTCTCTCTCTCTCTTTTGTGCGGGGGGTGACCACACCCCACTTGGAGTCCTCTTCGCACCTGGTGCCTGCCACACCTTTTTAATCCCCTGCCTGAAACAAGGTGTGGAATGAGATTAGGAGCTGGATGTGAGGGGAATGGGTGGAGTCGGATTAATGCCCTGCTTCCTCCACTCTTCCTATCCACATGAATCGGTCATTCCTGATTGTTCCTGCATCATGGAGAGACCTGCCGCCGCCACCCCTCAGAGTGCTCGTCTTCGCAGCCAAGCAAAGGAAGTGATTTACAACGTAAATCGATATTTCTTGGATGAGAAAGCCAACCGAGGACCTTTACTGCCAGTCACGCAAGCTCTTGCTCGGACAGCCAGTGCCACTAAAGTAAGCCAAAGTACAGTTAAAAGAATTTGCTCAAAACTAAACCAGCAATGGGAGACAGAAGATGAACATCAAAAGCCTGTGTTCCATTCACCGAAAAAAACTCAGCCGGCAACAGTGACAAATTTCGATGATTTTGATCAGTGTGTCCTGAGAAGAACTGTTTTGGAGTTATATGAAAGGAAGGAAATCCCTACAGTTTCCAAAATCACGGAGATTCTCCGGGAAAAAATATCCTACAAAGGCAGCGTCGAGTCCCTTCGAAAAGTATTATTGAAAATAGGATTTAAATTTTCGAAGATTGATGGCCGCAAGTTCCTTATGGAGCGAAGTGATGTGGCACTGACTCGCACCAGATTTTTAAGACAAATGCGGCAGTGCAAACAGTCATTTGAAAACTATGTTTACCTTGATGAAACATGGGTAAATCAAAACTACACTGTCGGAAAATGTTGGATTGACACCTCTTCTGACAAAGCAACAGGAGTGAACCCGCCTACTGGTAAAGGAAGCAGATTGATTATTGTCCATGCAGGAACCAAAGAAGGGTTTGTTCCGAATGCAAGGCACATTTTCCAGGCGAAAAATGACGGCGACTACCACAAGCAGATGAATGCTACAGTGTTTCAAGAATGGTTTGAGACTAAGCTGCTCCCAAATATCCCCCAGAACTCAGTCATTGTGATGGACAATGCATCCTATCATTCTGTTCATCTAGAAAGAAACCCAACTACAGCATGGAGAAAAGAAGCCATTAAGGAGTGGCTGATAGCGAAGGAGCACAACCACGGGACGACATGCTGAAGGTGGAGCTCTATGACCTTGCAAAGAAACTCTGCAATGGCAAGAAAACTTATGTCATCGATGCTATTGCTGCAGAGGCAGGACATAAGGTTGTACGGCTGCCCCCATACCACTGTCAGTATAACCCGATTGAGCTCATCTGGGCTCAGGTCAAGTGTTACGTTGCAAAGAAAAACACTTTCAAATCTGCTGAACTGAAGCCTTTGGTTGAAGAAGCTGTCGACAGTATAACACCAGAAAACTGGAAGCAGGCAGTGAGGCATGCAGAAGAGCTTCAAGAACAAGATGCAAGACAAGACATAGCGGTTGAGAGATTTGTGGAGTCATTCGTTGTCAACATCGAAGAGAGCTCAGACGACGAGTTATCTGAGTAAGCACCAGAGAGGATTAGGCCTACAGGGGATACCTCTATAAAAAAACGCGCCTATGACTTTTACCCCAGAGGTGGTGTGGAAAAAAAGTCAAAATGATTATCATAATTATCAATATTATTATTATTATTATCATTATTATTATTATTTTAATTATTATTATAATTAATAATTATTACCATTATTATTTGTATGATCATTATTACAATTATTATTATTATTATTATTATTATTATTATTATTATTATTATTATTATTACTATCATCATTACGATAAACGTGCATCCATCCATCAGAGAGAGAGAGAGAGAGAGAGAGAGAGAGAGAGAGAGAGAGAGAGAGGAGGGGGGGAGGGCGGAGCTCTAGAGCAATTAGGGCGAGGGAAAGCTCTCTAGGGATCGTCAAGCTATTTTTAGGACAGCTATGGGTGGACGAAACGTAGAAGTGGCAACGCTCAGACGGGCTCCACCTCAGGTCGGACCACAGCCTCCCAGACCACAAAGGCTTTGGGAGAGTATAGCTGTAATTGATCGCTGGAAGGCCACCGAATTTAGACAGTATATATTATACACAAGTATTGTTGTCCTGAAAGATGTTGTTCCTGATATTATATACAAAAACAGTCTTTTGCTTACTGTGTCCTTATCAGTTTTATTGAATTCCAATGATGAAATACGAAATTCTTACTTACCATATGCAAGAGAATTACTTAAGTGTTTTGTACAACAGTGTCGAGATATATATGGTCAAAGTTTTATTGTATATAATGTTCATAATCTTCTTCACTTGGTAGATGATGTAGAGAATTACCAGTGTTCCCTTAATGACATTTGTGCTTTCCCATACGAGAATGAACTTCACAAAATAAAGCAGTTAGTGAGGTCATCAAACAATCCAGTTTCTCAAGTTTTCAAAAGACTTGCAGAAAAGAAAATGTTTAATGAATCAAAAGTGACAGAAGCTAATCACAGAATATATATATCTACAAAATACAAAAATAATTGTTTCATGTTAAAAAATGAAGATTTTGTGTTCCTTAGGAAACTAAAAAATGATGTCTACTATGAATGTGATGTTCTTCGTCATAGACAAACTGAAATTTTTTTTACTGAACCATGCAATTCTAAACTCATTAACATTGTGTTTATGAAAAATAAGAGTAATTTAAAAAAGAAAGTAATTCACTTAGAGCAGCTGCATAGAAAGGTGATAAAATTGCCATACAAAGATGGTGTTGTTTTAGTACCAGTTGTACATGACATTTTCAGTTAGGTGGGCAGTTGTACATGGTGTATTCTCATGACTGATATGTGTTTACTAAAGAGAAGTTAAGCAAAACGTTTCAGATCTGCAGGATTTTAGTCTTCATACACAAGTTGTATTTGTTATGTATCTCTCTTATGGCCATTGTTCTTTATCTCAAAACTGTTCATCTGCATCTTCACTCTCCTATTCGTATCCCTTATGCCTTGTGTGCCAGTACAGCCCGGAGTGCTGCTCTTCGGCTTATGAAGAGGATTTTGTCAGGTTGAGACATGGGTAATTGTTTCTATACTACATTTAAAATATAGAAACTAGGTTGTTATTCTTGTCATATACCTATCTGAAGAGGTAAAACTGCCAACATGCCTAGCTTTTAAATATTGTATTATTCGTACTTGAATATCTTACTGCTGATGTTATTAATGAAACAAAATATGCAAAGCATGAACATAGCCCATTGATTAATTATATTTTATATTTAGAATGTGGAAACGAGCAGTTTGGTTGGAGGGTAAGAAAGAAGAAGAGGGTGTGGTGCCATCCAGCTGGGTATTAGAAGAGAACCAAACCTTGTTTTGGCCACAAGGAGTTAATGCTGAGAATGCCCTTCAAAATCAGCAAGAACCAGACCCTGCATCATGGAGAAAGTTTATGTTGAAAAAAGTGAAGATCACTTCTGGTTGGTGTTTTACTATTATCTTGCTGTTATTGGATGACGTTCACTTTCATGTTTATTCACCTCAGAAATGCTCATTTTTGTTGCCTTTTAGCTGTACCTGATTGAGATAAATGTCACAAAAATTTAGGGCTGGTAATGAAATGTTTGGCGCCTGAGATGGGCAGTGGTCGAGGTATGCAAATATATATATCTATATATATATATATAGATATATATATATATATATATATATATATATATATATATATATATATATATATATATATATATATATATATATATATATATATATATATATATGGGTTTTGAACAAGATGTACTCAGTACCGTAACTTTATTTTGCGCTACGTTTCGCCACTCAGACTTGATGGCAACTTCAGGCTAATAGAAGAGGTATTGGTGTGGAATCTTATATTATAATATTTTAAGTATTTTGGTGTAATTGTAAATTTAATATGTATTTTATTCTATTAGACTGAAGATGCCAGCAGTCTGAGTGGCGAAACTTAGTGCAAAATAAAGTTATGGTACTGAGCAAGTCTTGTTCAAAACCCAACTATATCAAGACACCTCAACAACGCTATATATATATATATATATATATATATATATATATATATATATATATATATATATATATATATATATATATATATATATATTTATTTATTTATTTATTTATTTATTTATTTATTTATTTTTATTTATTTATTTTTTTTCCCCTCAGATAGTTTTCAAGAATGCGATACCTACCATCTGACATCTACGGTGGAGAGTTCTGAGAGCAACAGTGATCCTGATGAAGGTCTACTCATGAGAAAAAGGAGAAAACGTTGTAAGAAAAATCTGCCTGATGACTTTGTCAGCAGTGAAAACTTACATGGTAGGCATGCCTGGTCATATTTGAAAACAATTTATGAAAGAAGAAAATCATAACAGTGAATACAACAGCAATACTATTGTTCATTAATAATTAGATTGACAAACTGAGAGAACTGAGAGGTGGGGGATAGCTGGGAAAACACAAAGTGGTTTGGTTAGCAAATTTCTTCAATCTCATTTTTGTCTACAAAGTGTCTGACTGTAAACATTTACAGGTGAAGGGTTTCCCCGGACTATTCACTGTCTCCTTTTATTTGTCTTTGACAGCCCCCAACACCAAGCCCTTTCACAGTTTTTTTTTTTTTTTCGTGTCTTTGTAATATGTAATGATTTTTCCACAGAAGCTGTCCACATGAAGCCAGCCTCACAGAAGCCACAGGTCACAACCTCTCAAGATAAGGTAGCTTCTGCTCCTTCACAGGTTGTACTTCCAACACCTCCTCCTAAGGTGTCTTTGGATATGCGGTCCACCAGAACCCATGGGATGATGGAGTGCAGTGCAACAAAAGATTCGGTATCCAGCAAGACATCCAAGTCATCTGACAACAGTGATGGCAGTGGCCAGCATGACAGGAGACATCATGACACGCCTTACCAAAAAAGAAACCATGATCGAGGTGACAATCTTGACCACCATGACAGGAGACACCATGACACACCTCACCGAAGAAGAAGCCATGACCAAGGTGACAGTCCCGACCACCATGACAGGAGACACCATGACACACCTCACCGAAGAGGAAGCCATGACCAAGGTGACAGGAGACACCATGACACACCTCACCGAAGAGGAAGCCATGACCAAGGTGACAGGAGACACCATGACACACCTCACCGAAGAAGAAGCCATGACCAAGGTGACAGGAGACACCATGACACACCTCACCGAAGAGGAAGCCATGACCAAGGTGACAGGAGACACCATGACACACCTCACCGAAGAAGAAGCCATGACCAAGGTGACAGGAGACATCATGACACACCTTACCGAAGAAGAAGCCATGACCAAGGTGACAGTCCCAACCACCTATCTTACTATAGTGACAGTCCCGACCAGCATGACAAGAGGCACCATGACACATCTTACCGAAGAAGAAGCCATGACCAAGGTGACAGTCCCGACCACCTATCTTACTATAGTGACAGTCCCGACCAGCATGACAAGAGGCACCATGACACACTTTACCGAAGAAGAAGCCATGACCAAGGTGACAGGAGACAGCTTGACACAACTGACCGAAGTGATAGCCCTGGCCAGCAGGAGAGGAGATATGAAAACACTATCAAAATAGAAGTCATGACCACTATGACTGGGACAATTGACGTGATAGACACAACCAGAGAGACAACAAGAGCAGGTGTGACCCTTGTAATGACAATCAAAAGAATCACAAAGGTAGCCAGGAAGATGCTGAATCCAGCTTCCCTCTAACTAGTAAGTTCTAATCCTTATCACTATGAGGAATTGTATGTAGTGATTAGTACCCAAAATGACAAAGTTGAACATAACAATATTAAGTACGTAGACCTAGTTGATATACCCTGGAACATTATTGCACTGTTATATTCATTACGTATTAGGCTCCGTCCACACTAGCGGGTAAATCCCTCCGGGCACACAGAAGCTTACGTCCACGTGGCAATGCCTGCCTGCCTAGGCCCCTTGAGCCCCAGTCAAGAGACGAGCACCCGTGCAGTCAGGCAGAGGATCTCTTTAATCTGATGAAGACTGCGGTACGACAACATGAGACCACTGATTCTAGCCGGATGGAGGGGTAGACATGACCATCTGGTGTAGCCGTATGTACTTCTGTTGGTGGTAGCGAGTGTTCTAAGTGCTAATCGGTTCGCGGATAGAGAAAGTCATATCCGCCAGGGTTACTTTATTGGACAGAACTTACACACCTCATCATCACAAGGACAACACATATGATAGGTGTTTGTTTGTGTATGCGTTTGTGTGAATGTTGTTTGTGTAGGTTAACATTTAAGTGTTGGTGTATGTGTGGAACAATGTGTAACGGTGGACGACAAGAGGACGTGGACGGACAGTAGAAGATAAACAAGTAACAAGAGATAAACAATTAGACGCACAAGAAACAACGAGACGGGTGCACGAACGAAAACATTGACACAAAATAAGAATGAACAATGAGTCTATACTGCAACGCCCCATTTTCCGTTTTCACTGGAAGAGAGCACGCGACTGCTTGAGCGGTGGCTGCTACAAGTACTCCCCCCCAGTGACGAGGAAGGAGGAACGAAATCTTCCCAGGTGCGGGGGCGCTGTGGCAGACTTTGATGCGTTGCGGTGTGTAGTGTTGCGCGGTGAGTTGCGCTGAGTAGAGTTGCGTTGAGTAGTGTTCAGCTACGGTGAGTCGAGCTGAGGTGAGTAGTGCAGTGACAACAGCTACAGTAAGTCGAGCTGGAGTGAGTAATGCGGTGACAACAGCTACAGTAAGTCGAGCTGGAGTGAGTAATGCGGTGACAACAGCTACAGTAAGTCGAGCTGGAGTGAGTAATGCGGTGACAACAGCTACGGTGAGTCGAGCTGGAGTGAGTAGCGCGTAGGGAACAGCTACGGTGAGGCGAGCTGAAGGGTTGAGCAGCGATGAGTTGAGCAGCGAGGAGTTGAGCAGCGTGAGGTGGGCTGCATGAGGTGGGCTGCGTAAGGTGGGCTGCGTGAGGTGGGCTGCGTGAGGTGGGCTGCGTGAGGTGGGCTGCGGTGAGTTGAGTGGTTGGCTGTTTAATAGATCCTGGAAGGCTTGAATCCGCACTCCCGAATCGCGAACCACGTAGACGGGTCCTGAGCAGAAGAGTGGTGCTCTGATGGACACCGCCGTAGTAGAGGAAGAGTTGCATGTCGTCGTCAGGTATGGTGAAGTCGAGCGGCGTGGAGATGGGCAATAGGCACTGGCGTAAACGCGCCGGGGGCCACGGCAGTCATAGAGTGCGTCGAGGGAACTGCGTGTGAAGGCGCTAGCTGACAGCGTGTCAGGGGCCTCGGCAGTCGGTGAGAGTAGAACGACTGCGTGTATTAAAGGCGCCAGCTGCCAGCGTGTCAGGGGCCTCGGCAGTCCGTGAGGGCGTCGAATGACTGCGTGGTAAGGTGCTAGATGCCAGCGAGCCGGGGGCCACAGCGAGTTGAAAAGTTAGGGGCGCTAGCGTGTGCCAGGAGCCGCGGCAGTCCGTGAGAGTAAAACGAACTGCGTGTACTGTAGGCGCTGGCACGTGCCAGGGGCCTCTATGGCTCGGGGAGTGAACCAGCGTTCAAAAAGGCACTGTAACACAACACTGTACGCTTAGTGGGTAACACTGTAACACTAACTGTTGCTGGGGACGTGCTGCACTGAAATGTTGCTGGACACACTGCACTGTACACATAGATCCACAAGTGTAGGATAATCCAAGAGGGCGGTGGTAGATCCAGGAGGCGGTGGTTAATCCAGGGGGCAGCTAGTAATCCCAGTGGGGTGTCACACTGTGTTTGCGTGTCTCTGAGTCCGTGTGGTGTGTGGCGGCGTATACACTGAGTCTGTATGGCGTGTACACCGAGTCTGTGTGTGGCGTGTACACTGAGTGTGTGGCACTGTGTCTCAGTAATGTGTCGCACTGTGTTTGAGTGTTCACTGAGTCTGTGTAGTGTCACACGGTGTGCGTGTCTCAGTCGCCGGACCAGCAGAAAAACAGGGAGGAGGAGGGGTGGGGGTGGGTGGGTGAGCGCCGGGAGAAGCACCATGGGGCACAAAAGATGCCTGGAAGAGGCGCGCAGAGGGTGCCTGGAAGAGGCGCGCAGAGGGTGCCTGGAAGAGGCGCGCAGAGGGTGCCTGGAAGAGGCGCGCAGAGGGTGCCTGGAAGAGGCGCACAGAGGGTGCCTGGAAGAGGCGCACAGAGGGTGCCTGGAAGAGGCGCACAGAGGGTGCCTGGGGAAGGCGCAGAAGGCGCCTAGGGGAGGGCGGGGGAAAACCCTGAAGGTGGCAACTACGCCTATGGCGTAATGTTTCTCCCGACCTGAGTGCTCAGCCCCACGAACCCCGAATGGAGGTGAGGATTTTTGCCCCAGGAGAGGGCGGACGAATGGACAAGTTACCCTGCCCAGGTCCTCCACTCTAGGAGAGAGTGCCCTTAAAATGGCACCGGCTATAAGCCACCTTGAACCATAGCAACACTCCAGGGTCACCAATTGTTGGTGGTAGCGAGTGTTCTAAGTGCTAATCGGTTCGCGGATAGAGAAAGTCATATCCGCCAGGGTTACTTTATTGGACAGAACTTACACACCTCATCATCACAAGGACAACACATATGATAGGTGTTTGTTTGTGTATGCGTTTGTGTGAATGTTGTTTGTGTAGGTTAACATTTAAGTGTTGGTGTATGTGTGGAACAATGTGTAACGGTGGACGACAAGAGGACGTGGACGGACAGTAGAAGATAAACAAGTAACAAGAGATAAACAATTAGACGCACAAGAAACAACGAGACGGGTGCACGAACGAAAACATTGACACAAAATAAGAATGAACAAAGAGTCTATACTGCAACGCCCCATTTTCCGTTTTCACTGGAAGAGAGCACGCGACTGCTTGAGCGGTGGCTGCTACACTTCCTGGCAAACTGACAGCCATGGATCCAAAGCTCCCATTGTACCTTGTATGTCTGGCAGTGGTGTACTGCCAGGTGCAACAGGGCTATGCCGATGAAATTCCTCATCTTCTGTCACAGGCAGTTTACTCGTCTTTTGCAAATGTGGAGAAAATGTCAGCGGGCAAACAACTCGCTTCTGCCCGCTAGAGTGGATGGAGCCTTATATTGCATGGCATAGTAGGTAGTTTCCCACAACCATTTTCAGTTTCTCAATTTTCTAAATATTTAACCCAACTGTCCTTTATATATATGTTTTTTTTTGTTTTTTTTTCACATCTTGGCCACTACGCTTGTTAATGACACTGGCCTATAGTTTAACGGATCCTCTTTACTGCCACCTTTAAAATTGGTTTGATGGTTGCCCTCTTCCAATCCACTGGTATTTTCCCGGCCCTGTGCCAGTGAGACATATCAAGTTACTCAATTTACCCGCTAATTGTTGTATGCACTCTTTTAGCACCCAATTTGATACCCCATTTGGCCCTCCTCACTTTCTTGCATCCAGTTCCTCCAATAGTTTTATAATTTTTTCTGTTAATGTTTGTACCCTTTCCAGTACCCTTCCAGCCACTGACACTGTATCTATCTCAGCAAACTCCCTCTCCTTTGTGAACACACTTTGGAAACATTTATTTAATACTTCTACTACCTCATTAATATTACCAAACATTTCACCATTCACTTTAACTTTCAGAATCTCATCTTTATTTTTCAGTTTCTTATTTAAAAACTCATAATCACTTATCTACAATATTTTTCTCAAACTTCTTTTTTTCCTGCCTTCTTATTTTGACATATTAATCTCTCTTCCTTTTGTACTCATTCCATAAATCTCCACTACTGTTCCTTGTCCATTTATGCTATGCCCACTCCTTAACTTGCATGGCTTCTGCACACTTTGTTATACCACTCTTCTCTTGATGTGTGTGTGTGTGTATTTTATTTTTCTTGTAATTGGGAAGTTATTTAGCATCCTCAGTTATGTATTATTTTTTCTTATAGGATTTCAGAAGCGAGTGTTACAACTTCTGCTGGACATCAGGAAAACTGTTTCGGATACGAGCACATGTGGTGGTAAACCAGCTGACACAGCTTGTACTCTTACAATCAAACGGAATAATTCCTGGAAGAAGTGCAGAATCTAGAGGATGAATTGGTTAATCCCAGTTATTTCATGGAAGTGTGCAACCAGTGCGTCCGCATAGGTGGCTATAATAAGAGAGATATGGTCTCTTATTTGATGTGCAGGTTTATGACCAAAAACCTCATGTGTCAGTATAACATGCTTGGGCAGAGAGGCAAGTTGTCTTTTAGAAAAACAAAGTTATACAATGTGATTCAGGAGAGCGTGCTTAAAAAGTTCTCAGATTCAAATGTGACAGAAATACAAATGATAGTTGCAGCAAAATTGTAATGCTCCAAAATTGAAAAATGAAAATTAGCTGATGTAAAATGGTACTTACAATCAGTTAAGATCTGCAAGAATGTTAAAACAAACCAATCTTTGTCTCATGCATGACCTTGGTGAAGTAAAGTATTTTCATACCAAGACGAACTGCAATAGCGCAGTGAAAAATCTAGTCATACTCACTGCCACCAGGAGTCTAACCCGGGTCTCTTGAGTGAGAGCCAGACAGCAAGACCACTACACCACTGTGGTGTAGGGGGCTTGCTGCATGGCTCTCAATCAAGAGACCCGGGTTCGTCTTCGGGTGGCTGTGGTTATGTCTAGATAAAGTATTTTCATTTTGTATGTTACTAAAAAAATGCTGGTAAATTTATCTCATGACTGATTGTACACAGATGACCTCATATATTGTAACTATGTGTACATTTCCCTTCCTCCCCCCTCTCTCTCTCTCTTAACCCATTAGCAGCGAGGGCCTTGATTCTGAATGCTCCCTCTAATCGAGTTAATTTTTAAAAATATCACTAACGCAAATCATTATATAACACATATCAACGCACTCGTCATCAGTTTCTGCCTCCAAAATATTTACCACTACTAAAGTACTTTATTAATCACTTAATAATACGTATAAATTACAGCGCGCCAGTAACTCTCCGTAGGCGTTCGACAGGTGGTCTAAAGAAAACGAGCCCGTTTTGAGGGAGACGTAAATAAGGATAAATAAATATATTCCTCATGAGAGGTCCTGACATCTGGTGACAGTCCTCGAACCTCAACCTTCTCGCCTAGCTCCCAAGGGTATAGCTGAACCTCTCTCTCTCTCTCTCTCTCTCTCTCTCTCTCTCTCTCTCTCTCTCTCTCTCTCTCTCTCATTATTCATACAAGTATCAAGACTAAAAAGCCATGGCAAGATTCAAAAGATATTTGTGTGGGGGGACCCATTCATTATTATTTTTTTTTACTGTCCGAAAAAATTCCTGCATATGTATCCTTGCATTTCTTTTTTGGAGACGGCGTTGTGAAAGGCCAATCGCCCGTATGATTTCCATGTGGGAATAGGGGAAGGTAATTAGGTCTGAGTTTGACCACGAAGGGCACCCTTGGGAGTACTTTGTTTATTCCTTTTCTCGTTTTTATGAGTAGCTTGTGTTCTTTATTTTAGAGGAAAGAAGTGTGTGTGTGTGTGTGTGTGTGTGTGTGTGTGTGTGTGTGTGTGTGTGTGTGTGTTCTTTGTCCATGGTGTAAATCAGAATGTAAAAAATAAAGAAAGAAAAAAGAGAGAGCAAAAAATAGTTTACCACCAAATGAACAGGCTTGAGTCGTTTTTTGTGGTATGTCATCCACAACGAAAGAATAGAAAGGAAAATATTACTAATGTAGCTTCATATCTTGTGTGATATTATGAAAATTAGCCGCTGTACATAGCTCAGTGATGTATTGTGCTCTGAAATGACTACCAGATATCCGCCTACACTGACCAGGAAGGAATCGAACTACGAGCTTCCCAGGCGAAAGTGAGCATTATACCGACTGAGCTACCGCGGCTATGTTGCAATTTCATCAAATCTTACTTTCGTTTCAACACTCTCTCTCTCTCTCTCTCTCTCTCTCTCTCTCTCTCTCTCTCTCTCTCTCTCTCTCTCTCTCTCTCTCTCTCTCTCTCTCCAGGAGCAGGCACCAAAAGAAGAAGTAGTGTGTGTGTGTGGTTGTGTGTGTGTGTGTATAGGCCTATGCTCCCTCGCGTTATCTACATGGGAGGGGAGGGTGGAAGCGAGGTACCCTCGTATGGCAGAGAGAGAGAGAAGGCAGTACTGGCAACATTAGAACACTGCGCCAGCACAGATAACAATCCTGCTCATCACATGTGCCCTGAAGGCGAGGATACTTGGTGCTTTTATAACAGACTTATTCATGAGAATAAAGATATACCTGCTGGTATTCATCAGCAGAAAGTTGGCCACCCCATAAGAGAAGACATAAAGGAGGAGCTGTTGCAGGTGTACAAAAGATTTATCACAGACGAACTCCTGTCAAGGTGCAGTGGCTTCACGCAAAATGCTAATGAAAGCCTAAATGCACTCATATGGACAATGGCACCGAAG
>NW_026111528.1:467383-528003 GCF_024679095.1 Eriocheir sinensis
GATACAGAAACATATACTGAGAGACTGGATGCACTGATGACATGCAGATTACCAGAGCACGATAATGCAGCCTTCAAACTTGTTGGAATCAACTACAAAGCTCAGATAATTCACGGATAAATAAACACATGGATTATTCCACCAGATATTACCGTGTATTACACGTGAATTTGTACACGTGTATTCCACGTGTTCATTTTCACGTGAATTCGATTTTGCATTTTCCATCAAATATCCATGAGTAATCCACGTGCAGGATCCACGTGTATTCCACGTGAATTACGTGACATTTGCCCACTGGGAAGGAGCATCCCCTACACAGAATTTTGTACACGGTGCTGTTCTCACTCTTTGCACTGCCCTGATCACTTCTTGCTATACAGTATATGATCTTTAGCCCTGCCAAGTTTAATATTCTCACGCCATTCATGGCAAGGAATTTGGTGATGGGCTCAGTAACCTTGGCACAGGGCACTATTATTTAGCCCTCTGCTTTTCTTTCCTCATTGTGCAATGTGTCTGTACTCCTAGCCCATACCAGTGTCGCCATTAGCCTTGGGCTTCCGGGCTTGAGCACCGAATGCTTTTACACTAGCCCCGAACCTTTCTTCACCCCGTGGCATAAAGATTACATTTTGAATCCATATACCAGTAGTCTGAGCAGTTTCTAGTTTACTGTGCAAACTTCAACCCCTGATGTTTTTCTCTTAGCCCCGAATATTTTTGATCCGTAGAATCGCCCCTGGCCCATACAGAATTCCGTGTTGGGGATGCCCCCTTTCGTACTATGGTGAAACTGCATAAGGGATAAGGAGGAGGATTAGCGAGCGCAGAAACGACGTGCAGAACCACAGGACAACCAACTCGGTGGTGGTGCATGCTGAAGAACACAGCCACCTGCCAGAGTGGAACACAGTGGAGATCCTGCGCTTGGGCTAGAGAAAAGGACAAGGAAGAGGGTGAAAGCTGCATACATTTCCACAGAAAGAAACACTGATCACTGGGAGGGACTGCTGAAGACTAGTCATTGTCACTACGTGTAGGACTCGGGACAGCTGATCAGTGACGGAAGGGACGTGGAGAGGCCAAACATTGTCGTAGACAGTTCATGGGTCGATGGTAATGATGGACTAATGGCAGACCTCAGTTCCCAGGTCACCCGCAAGATGACCCAATGTAGATATAAATAAGCAGCTGCACACTTCTACCTGCTCTGTCTGAGGAAGACTAAGTCAAAACGTAAGAGAAAGTACTTCTGCTCCATCCTGGGTTTCCCTGCACAATCATACCACTAACCAGTCATTGCAGTGCAGCAAGACCACTACAGCACATACATGGGAAACAGGCAATTCATGTGCTAGACACAACTGTTGGATGGATATACACATTTGATAATGCGGGATGTGGGGTGGCTGCTATTATTATACCCATGGTACAGGATATAATGGTGAGGTGCAATGGTTCAGTTATCTTTTACCACATTGCATGCAGCACCAAGATTATGCCTAGATTGTGCCTGGAGTCCCTTGTAGTCACAGTTATGTAGTCAGTGTTCAGTTATTTGGTGGTATGTTGGCCAAATATATGGAAGGCATGGGCTACCCTCACCTCTAGCCATGGCTGCCTAGATGTTTATTAGTCTTTATTTGCTTCTGTATTTTTCAGTTGTTTTTGCCTTATATATTTCTGAAACCTGAATGTTTGTTGCCCAATAGTGAGGATGGATAAAGTAGAGTTTGTGAGGCCTAGTTTTAAGGATGGATAAAGTATATAGAGTTTGTGTGGCCCATTTGTGAGGATGGATTAAGTAGATTTCGTGTGGCCCGATTGTGATAACGGTTTAAGTAGAGTTTGTGTATCCCTGTTGTGGAAATGGATTAAGTAGAGTTTGTGAGGATGGGTTCAGCGGTTTGTCTCTGGCCCAGTCGTGGGAATGGATTAAGTACAGTTTGTCTCTGACCTAGTTTTGAGAATGGATCAAGTAGAGTTTATCTTGTCTAAGCTGTGAGAATGGATGAAGTACTACTGCAATGGGTCCCAACCTGTATACCTTGCGGGTGCCATGGCGCCCTTGAACTATATTATGCCGCCCCAAAGGTCAGCCAGAAAACTGTGACACAGTCTTCTTTGTATCACTTATATATATATATATATATATATATATATATATATATATATATATATATATATATATATATATATATATATATATATATATATATATATATTTTTTTTTTTTTTTTTATTTTTTTTTATTCAGACAATAACAATTAAGGAAATATGTAATATTACAATTTTATTTTTATTCAGACACTAACAATCAAGAAAATAAAAATTAATCAATAATAATTAATTACAATAATTAATAATATAAATTTAGGAATCTTACTTGTAAACAAGGAGGCTTGGGTAACAGTAGCCATGTGGTTTGACAGTTAGCTGTGTGATATAAAAACTTACAATGGGTGATATGTATAAAGGCTTAAAGTATTGTTATTAGCTTTACTAGTTCTAATATTCAGTGTGATATTTATCATAAATTTCTTTTGATAGCGCATCATGGTTAAGTGGATTTATCATTATTTTTTTTGTGATAGTTCATGGTTTGGTTGAGTCTGTGAGGCTTAGTTTTGTGCTATGCTTTATGTACGAATATGTTACTGCCTCCCTTTTGTACATATGTGAATATTAATAAATACGTCAAGATGTATGTAAACTTTTGTTTCCAATTATTGTAAATACACACAAATAGGAATCATATACATTGCCCCTTGGAAATGAAACAAATATGTTATTACAAACCCACTAATGTTGAAAACTCTTAAGCCTATTTTTTTACATAATTTTTGTGCTGAAATCACCCTTAGGTCACTTTATGATCACTGTTAAAAATCCTTTTTACTTACAGCATTGGTGTGATCTTCACTGACAATTTTGGCTGCAGATCCTTTATTGTAAAACATATCTATTTTATTCTATAGTGAAATGCAAAAAACAGATGCTCTGAGAACATTCTGGTAGCCTGAGTCCATACACTTTGCAGATAGTTTAACACATGTGCCCTGTCCCAATCCAACCCCGTCATGGCACATGTGTGCAGCAGGCTGCAATTTGTATGGACTCAGACTACCAGATTGTTCTCAAAGCATCATTTTTATTGCATTACACTGTAGAAGAAAAAGATTTGTCTTATGATGGAGGCTCTATTCCCAAAGTTTGTTGGTGAAATTCATGCCCATGCTGTATAATGCTTGCATTATGGTCACCCTAAGGTCACATTATGGTCACCCCTAGGTCGCCCTAAGGTCACATTATGGTCACCTATAGGTTGCCCTGAAGTCATATTATGGTCACATTATGGTCACCCCAAGGTCATATTTAGGTTGCGTTTTGGTCATTCCTAAGTCATATTTTGGTCATTCAAAGGTCATCTGGCGACGTCGCCACACGACGTCAGAATGACGTCACTGGGAGTCTACAGGTCGACGTCACTTTGACGTCATCCTCTGACGTCATACAGACCAAATGGCGACGTCACCGTGACGTCAGGGTGACGTCGCCTTGTTTGCTGGGACATTAGTTCTAGGAGAAACTGGCAGGTGGGAGAGGGGCGGCCAGGGGGTTCAGCCAAGGTCAGTACCGCCCCGCATCTTGCCACACACACTCCAAAACGTCTCGCTTCCTCTCATAGGTCAGCTATTTACTAACTTAAAATTAATTTATTTAGATAATTTGATAATTCAATAAGGTCATAGTGTCATGATTGTTTAGTTTGTAAAATAATAACAAAGCTTTTGCATGCATATCACAACACTTGACAAATTTGGAATACGACATTGTCAAGTGTCATCATGATGATCTTACTGGAGAAGTAATAGTGCAAGACGTGCCAGGATCTCTTGAGCTCCACATTGAAAGTAAAACCAGTACAGCAGAAGACTCTACGTCCAAAAATCTTCCAGATCCAGGAAAAGGAAGCTATGTGAATCGCAGCCAAACTGGAGATATAAACAACTACAATACTACAAGGTGAAGCAACGAGGAAGAACTTACGAGGACAATTTGAAGAAAATGAAGGAAGAAATGGAGCATCTCACCCCTCTGGAACTGTTCGAGTCAATAATGTCTCCAAATATTTATGATCATATTATAAAAGAGACAGTGCACTATGCAACTGCATGCAAAAACAAAGGTGACTTTGTGTTTACTGTAGAAGAGCTAAAGTGTTTCATAGCAATCTTGCTTTTTTTATCATATCACAAACTACCAGCAGAGAGAGACTATTGGTCAAAAGAAGAGGATCTGGGAGTGTCTTTGGTGAAAAAAACAATGTCTCGCAATAGATTTCAGATTATAAAAGGCGTTGTCCACTTTTGTGACAATGCAGAGGCTGAAAGCAATAAATCAGATAAGGGGTTCACAGTAAGGAATCTTATTACATTACTTCAAGAAGCATTCATATAATTTGTAGTTTTTGAGCCTTGTATCTCTGTTGATTAAATGATGGTAAAGTACTATGGGCACAATAGTTTAAAACAATTTATTTAGGTAAAACCTGTTAGATTTGGCTACAAACTATGGGCACTTTGTGGAACCTCAGGGTATTGCTACAACTTTGACCTTTATTGTGGTAAGAACTTGATGGGAATGAGGACTTACTAGGTATTAGGTTCAAAGGTAGTACTGCGAATGTTACAGGCCGTAGCTGATCCAGAATCTCATTCATTATTTATTGATAACTATTTTACTACCTATGACTTATTAGTACACCTAAGAAATCTTGGATATCAGGTGACAGGAACATTGAGGGGGAATCGTTTGAAACAGTGTCCCCTGGAGTCCTCATGTGCTATGGAAAAGAAACCATGAGGGGTATATGACTACAGGTTCGACACAAATGAGGAAATTCTTATGATAAAGTGGTTTGATAACAAATGTGTGACAATTGGAACTAATTATGATACAGTAGAGCCTCTTGCAAAAGTTCAGCGTTAGCTGAAACATACAAAGACAAAGGGAAGTGTTCCACAGCCAAATGCAATGTTCAATTATACCAAACACATGGGCGGGGTTTATCACCACGACTGGTTAGTAGGTAAATATTATGTGTCAATTCGAGAAAAGAAATGGTACTGGCCCTTATTCACGCGATTCATAGATATGGCAGTGGTGAGTTCATGGGTCATTTACAGGATGTTACATCAAGGAGACAACAATGCACAGCTGAGTGTTTTAGACTTCAAACGAGCTATCTGTGTACCATATATGAAATTAAGCTGCATGGAAGTGACAATGGGACGACCCTGTAGTGCTTTGACATCTTGCACAACTGTTACTGATGTTCGGTATGATGGCAAAGACCATATAATTGGGAAGAGGCAAAAGCAGCAACGATGTCAAAACAAACCATGTACAGCTAAGCCAAGAACATATTGTTATAAATGCAATGCTACTCTATGTGTAGAGTGCTTCGGCTCATATCATCAGAGAAGATAAACTCTTCATAGAATAAAAGCAATTTTTAGTTCATGCTACTGTTTGAAATATCATCACGGCCTGGAAAGATGTTGTGAATTTCAATTATCATACCATACTATTACCAAGATGTTATAATTGCTCCAGTCATATAACTTTGTCTTCAAATCAGGATACTTTTCTGTAAGCTTTGTAATCTCACTTGTAGTCTTATTATCCCAGTGTCCTCATTTGAGGACAGCTTATTAAGCTTACTATTAGAATTTTTTTTTTTGAGCATTTATTATTATTCTTAACCCATCATTTTACAGTATTCTACAAACAAACTCAGTTTATTTCAAAAATAAAAAAAGTTGGGATGTAATGGGTTAAACACATACATCATTATATAGAGAGCGTTCATTATACATCCATATTCATCAATCATACACTACATTAATAAAAAATAGGCTATTTCTGTTAAATTGATACTGTTTAAAACACGTAAAGCATTATTAAGGAAGCATTCATTGTGTAATTCCACATTCATTAATCATATACAGCACTTATAAAAAGTAGGCTATTCCTAATAAATTCATCTCTTCAATGCATACACCATTATGAAAAAAAAAAGCATTTATATCACATTCATAGTCACTTCATATTAAACTCCACATAAGTATACAATCCAACACACAAGCAATTATTATACAATGAACACTCGTATTATACACCTCTCAACTTCTTATGGCCACTCACAGTTTACAATGAACACTTTAAATTTCTCTTACAACTTTTTCCATTTCTTTCGACCACTAAAAGACTTAAAATGGCTTCTTACATCCTGCTCATTTTATTAAAAAAATTTACGACAAATTCACAACTTACAATAACGCTCTTAAACATCTCGTAACTTCTTGCATCTTTTACGACCACCTCTCGCTTGGCAATGTTATGCAATGACGTCATCGACCATGCCAGCCGGTGCATTTAGGAAACTAGTAGGTTATTATGCTTTGAATTGAATTACAAAGCTATTATTTTGCATTTACGAATACTACTAAGTTATTATTATGCATTTAAGAAAACTAGGCTATTATTTGCAGCAAATTTGCAGAGAGAAATTAATTATCTCTCTCTCTCTCTCTCTCTCTCTCTCTCTCTCTCTCTCTCTCTCTCTCTCCAGAATGCACACTGACGACCAAAGCCAAACAAGTAATTAGCTTATGGAATGCAGAAAATCTTATTACAGAGCGTGGACTAGTGGAAACAAGAGCATTCATAACATTTTTTTTTTTTAACCCGTGGGCTTCGGCTATGAGAAAGCCGAGAAGTGGCCAGGAAAAGACAAAATTACACTGCATTTTGAAACTAAGAAAAGAACAGGGAATGTACATTAAAGTACTCCTCTCATAACCAAAAAGCCGTTAAAAATATTTACTTTTACTCAAACTCCATTATTTTTGGGTGGTGTTTGTCACAAAATAAACAGTCTCGTGACGTGTGGCATCTAGCCAATAGTCGCTTGATGTCTACTATAGAGAATTTGACGAGTGATTACTGTATGGATAGCTAAGTCAGCCTGCCATGACCCTACAGCACCACCTTTGACAAAAAAGCCCACCTCAAGATCACTCACCCACCACAATGACCTCGGACATTCATGGTGGGTTGCGCTATGCCACCACCGACTACAAATAGCTCGAATTAGGTGTTTTATGGAGAGCCCTTTTTAGGGTCCACCGTACCACAGCCCCGACTTGTGAAAGCCCTGAAAAGGGTCTCTCAACGTTCTCGGGTTAAAGAAACATAATCGTCGTGCAGTTGATGCTCACAGTTTCGTAATAAAAATCCTGTCTGTCCTATGTCTTTGAAATTTTAATATGTTGTTTGTTGTTGTAAATGTATGACATTCTGTGAATTTCGTGAAATTTGGGTGAATGTGTAGGGGAAACTCAAACAGCATAAAATCTTCTATTTGTTTCACAGACTTTAGTTTTTAGATAATTCCTTTGAAAAAAAAATACCATAGAACATTTGTGTATATATGTACATTTCTCATTTTTGTAAATTTTTTGATTTTTTGTTTCGGCTTCGAAAGAATAATTTCACTAATAATTTTCTCCACTTTTTCTCCCGTTTTCTTTTTACCTTTTTTAAAATGTACAAAATGAGAAAAATTGCCATTTAGTTGTAGTTTATATTGATACCTTAGAAAAGACTATCAGACTGTTGATTTTCTGAATTTTTTTGAAGTGTAAAAAACACACTTTAGAGATTTTGGCTCCTACATTTTTTTTTTTTCCATTTCATGTGTTTTGCTATTTTTATTCACTTGACTGGCATGAAATCTTCACATATGATTGTTTATACCTTGTTCACTTACTGGAGAAGGATTTTATAAAAAAAAAAAAAGTTATCACTCAAAGGTGGTGGTGGTGGTGGTCGGGGTGCGGTTGGTGTGAAGATAAGAGTCGTGACTCTTGCTTTTTTGCGTTGCTTTCTTGCGTGTTTCCTGGGTCTTCATTTTGTTCCAGAAGCCTTCTTTATGTTCATAACTCTGCTCATCGTTGCTTTGCGCTTGTACGTCTTTATAAAGACGTTTTTGGGTTATAGCGCAGCGAAAATGTTCAACGTCCTCCCCAGTCAACGTCTGTGGGAGAACTGAGCAGCAGAGTACACATTTCACATTCGGCAGCTGTCACGAGTGGATAGAGGTATGATGGATGACAAAATTTACAGGGAAATAGACTTTCTAATGTGAATTTTACGTGCGTACAAGCCTTGAGAAATACCACGTGTGTTGGCGCGCTATAGCGTAACAGCGCGGGGCATTGAAATATCTTAAAGGGACCCTGTTATTTTTAATATTCTACATGAATATGCTTCATTACCTGGTAGTACATAGCATCCCCAACATGTTGAGCGAAAAAAACTAATTTAGTCAGTTTAAAAAAATATTCGTAAAAAAAATATACCCCTGGCGCCTCTCTTAAGTAATATCTCTCTCACACCCACACACACTCCTTGCTCCTTACACACACACATACGTCACATATAAATCGAATGTAGTTCTGCTGGATAGTTGCCGTCTTTCGCTAGCGGCGTCCGAAACCTTTTGGAAACTGTGTCAACACTTGTGTCCCACGACTGTACGGTAGGCTATTTCTGCTCTTAACAATTTTCAGGTTCTTATATATCTTAGAGCCAATTCCACAGTCCATCGTAGTGGCTTTGAAATCGCCCGAACGAAACTTTAGTCTTTTACACTCCGTAATGGTTAGGTTTTCGATGCAGCACCACACACACAAGAGATGTCCCGTATGATTTCCTCAGAAGTATTAACTTATGCATGAACACAAAACACTACGCAATGAATTTTCTAAGTCTTTGGTGTTGATTTGCAGGCTTACTAACACATCATGGCGAACTGTGAAAGAGGCCATTAGTCATTTTTAGAGTTTCCAAGCTATACAGGAATGATTCATGTTGACCTGAAGGCTTTGACGAAATGTGAAAAAAAATATATATCATGTAGGCTAGGCTATTTTTGCATATAAACTTTTTTTTGTTTTTGTTTCTTAGTTTTTTTGTAGAGTTTCAAGATATGATATCGAACTGAAGGGTTCGACGTGAAAGACAGTAACATTATAATGTAGGCTAATCTGTTTTCGAACTGAATTAAACTTTTTTGGTCTTATATTTATGAGTAATATGTTCAAGTTTCTAAGATATATAGGCATGATTCATATTGACATGAAGGCTTTGATAAGGTATGAAACTAATAATGTAGGCAAGTCTATTTTTGCATTTAAACCTTTACGTTATTGTATATCCAAGTCCTCTTTTTATTTAAGTTCCAAGCCATGATATTGACCTGATGGCATATGGCATATGGTACTTTGCTATATCTCTCAAGTTCTCAACCCTTTCCAGGCTTCCCCGATGAAAATAAAAGCATTACCAATCTATTACTGGAACGAAACACTCACATTCGTCCATCTCTTAACTAAGAAAATGATCCAACATTAAAATCTTACCACAACAGGCTGGGCGGCTTCCACCTTGAGCTCTTCCAAGCTGACGGGTACGTGGCACTGGTAGATGCCTGCGTCAGCCGCAGACACACCTTAAATCTGCAACAGGTGACATTACATGCATGTAATCTTATAGTAACCACTAACTAACTACTAAATAATGAAGTACTACTCTTCTCTCAATTATTTCTATAATCCATTTCTTTTATGATCTTTATTTTTTTTTTTATATAGCAAAGGAAACATAAAGGAAAATAAAAAGCTCGCATAGCGCTGCTCTTGCATAAGCAAATTGAGTTGTGTCCACAAGAGATCAATTTCGGATGGAGGTGCCTTGATACTTATCTAACTGATAGCACATCCATGCTCATTGTTTTATGCTGCCAATTACGCCACCTTTACCTGCACACATTTACCTGGCTGCCTCACTGCCACCCAGCCCACCCTCCCGTTCCCTGCTAACAGGAATGGGAAATATGATGGAGACAGCTGCTATTGATGCTGTTATATGTATAGTGGGCAGTGATAGGCTGTACTATTTGTTGCTATTGTTGACATAGTAAATTGCTTGAGATATCAGTTATTTGTTTCATGAAACAGTGAGAGGCTAGTGTTTGTTGCTATTGTTGACATAGTAAATTGCTTAAGATATCAGTTATTTGTTTCATGAAACAGTGAGAGGCTAGTGTTTGTTGCTATTGTTGACATAGTAAATTGCTTGAGATATCAGTTATTTCTTTCATGAAACAGTGAGAGGCTAGTGTTTGTTGCTATTGTTGACATAGTAAATTGCTTAAGATATCAGTTATTTGTTTCATGAAACAGTGAGAGGCTAGTGTTTGTTGCTATTGTTGACATAGTAAATTGCTTGAGATATCAGTTATTTCTTTCATGAAACAGTGAGAGGCTAGTGTTTGTTGCTATTGTTGACACACTAAATTGCTTGAGATATCAGTTATTTGTTTCATGAAACAGTGTGAGGCTAGTGTTTGTTGCTATTGTTGACATAGTAAATTGCTTAAGATATCAGTTATTTGTTTCATGAAACAGTGAGAGGCTAGTGTTTGTTGCTATTGTTGACATAGTAAATTGCTTGAGATATCAGTTATTTGTTTCATGAAACAGTGGGAGGCTAGTGTTTGTTGCTATTGTTGATAGTGTTCTTTGCTTAGTATACTTGATATTTGTTAAATGATACATGTTTTATGTTGCATAATTAGGCCCTTATTCTTAGATGCTGTCGGCTCTCACATTAAGTATTTCAAAAAGGTTGAAAAAAGTGAATCGGATTTTCATGAATTTTCATTTTCACGTTCATAAAACAGCTGCTGTGTCAAACGTTGAGATGATTCTTTATTCATATTGATTAAAAACGAGAATAGCGGACATCACTTTATTGAAGAGGAATAGAATAATCTTTGGAATACTTCTCAACAACGAAGTCATTTAATCAATACACACGAAAAAAAAAATGTATTGCACTTAATGAGCGTTATCAAATGACATATAGATTAGAAAACTGACTTCTGAGAAGTTATATTCTGTTCTCTGAACCACTAGCATATTGTTATTTTCGTTGTTGACAAGTATTCTAAAGCTAGCGATTCAGGGAACAGAGTTTTACTCCTTAGGAGTCAGCTTTTATAATATATGCGTCATTTGATGACGCTAATTTAATGCAATACGTTCTTTTTTGTATAAGAATTCCTAATATACAATACAAAAAAGCACATGGGTAATTATAACTAACAGATTGTTTGACTTTTTTGGTAACACGTCAGTTTCTGAAGCTTACGAAAATATTCCATTGAAATATCATTGCAAAAACTGATCTCTTTTTATGATTTTCGTATATCATGAGCGGGTGTGGGTGTGGGGGCGGGTGATTTCATGGCTTTACATTCCTGGGAACATTGCATTCATAGCATATTTTGGTTTTAACATATAAAGCTTTAATTTAAAAGAGGAAATATTAGGCTACGTTACGAAACACTTGTCCTCAGTGCCAATTCCATTGTTATAACATTGTATAAATAACATACAAGTGAGAGTTTAGTAGAAGTACGTATTGCCATAGTGCTTAATGGCATTGACATCTGTTCTTTGGTTATTATTTTAAAATTTAATAGAAGTACATATTGTTATAATGGTCAGTGGCAGTGAAAACTGATCTTCCACTTTTATTTTCGTATTTCATAGCATAACAATAATAACAGCATTTTTTAAATCAAAATCTTTTTTCAGAATGGGGCAGTATTAGGCTACGCTACGAAACGATACTCCTCCGATTATTTATCAGTGCCAGTTCCATCGTTTTATCATTGCATGACACTTCACACAATACGCATATTGTTTAAATGGTTGAGCCCAATGAAAACTGCTCTACAGTTATTATTATTTTTTTTTTAAAGTTATATATTATATACATGTAGCCTGCAAATGTATTTTAAGCTGTTGATGTAAGCTCGTCGCTGATTGGACAACGGTTTGAGGCAGTCATTTTTGCCTCTTGATGTTCGGGTATATAAAGGCCGCGTACCCGATGCACTGCAGTCGGGCGAGCAGCTGTGGGGTCCTTCTGCGGCGGCGTGGTTGACCCGCCTGGCTATCGTCGCTTTGGGCCCCCCCGCAGCAGTCAAGTCGACCGGTCGGCTGCTCGCCCGTGCAGCGCTACTGGTGTCTACTGGGCGCCTGCCCTGAGAGCCCGTGCCTCCGTCGCTGCTTGCCGGCTGTTACCCGTGGCTGTGGCGGCGGCGGAGGCGTCCCTACACCCGCCGGGACTTGAATTGCCCGCCCCCCCTTACAGGGCCGTCTTTTGGCCAAAGGCCCTGTCCCCCTATCTTAAGAAGATGCACTGCAGTGGAACGCCAACACTCGTCGAGCGAGCAACTCTCCTGGCCTTTGAGCCAGCTTATAGACTGCTGAGTTGCTCGCTCGGCTCCGGCTACGGGTGCAAGATGCACCCGTGCCCCCGACCAGCTAGGCAGCGCTTCATGGCCTGACGCCTAGCTCCTCTGCAGGGCTCTCTACATAGCCCCTCCTGCCAACGTGCAGGTAAACATAAAACAATAACAACAACAACGATGCACTGCCAGTGGAACGCCAGCACTCGTCGAGCGAGCAACTCTCCCGGCCTTTGAGCCAGCTTATAGACTGCTGAGTTGCTCGCTCGGCTCCGGCTACGGGTGCAAGATGCACCCGTGCCCCCCGACCAGCTAGGCAGGGCCTCATGGCCTGAAGCCTAGCTCCTCTGCCGGGCTCTAACCATAGCCACTCATGCCAACGAGCATGTACACATTATAAACAAAAACGATGCACTGCCAGTGGAATGTCTGCACTCGTCGAACGAGCAACTCTCCTGGCCTTTGAGCCAGCTTATTCCGTGGGCTTCGGCCATGGGAAAGCCGAGAAGTGGCCGAGAAACGGCATCATTACACTGCATTTTGAGACTAAGAAAAGAGCATGGAACGTATCTCAGAGTACTCCTCTCATAACCATAAAGCCGTTAAAAATATTATTTAAACTCAAACTCCATTCTTTTTGGGTGGTGTTTGTTACAAAATAAACAGTCTCGTGACACGTGGCAACTAGCCGAGAGTCGCTTGTTGTTTACTATAATTTGACAAGTGATTACTGTATGGATAGCTAATTCAGTCTGCCATGACCTTACAGCACCACCTATGACAAATAAGCCAACCTCAAGATCAATTACCCTTCACATTGACCCAGGGCATGCATGGTGGGTTGCTCAATGCCGCTACCGCCTGCAATTAGCTTGAATTAGGCGTTTTGAGCCGAGCCCCATACGGGGTCCACCGTTTCAGTGGACCGACTCGCGGGAGCCCAAAAATGGGTCCGCTGACGCTGCCGGGTTATAATAGACTGCTGAGTTGCTCGTTCGGGTCCGGCTACGGGTGCAAAATGCACCCGTGCCCCCCAACCAGCTAGGCAGGGCCTCATGGCTTGACGCCTAGCTCCTCTGCCGGGCTCTCAACATAGCCCCTTCTGCCATCGTGCAGGTAAACATTAAAAAAAAAAAAAAAAGATGCACTGCCATCAGTGACACGCCAGTCCTCGTCGGCCGAGCTGCTTGGCCGGCCCTTCCGCCGGTTGTAGACTGCCTGGGGCCATATTCAGAGAGCAGGTTATAAGCCTTACAACGGTGGAAGGCCGAGGTACAACCTCCGCCGAATTCAGGAAGCATCCGGGAGGTTGTTAAGGAGTTGTAAGGAGGATGTAAGTTACGACCTCGACGGAGTTGGTGTAACTCCTACAACCTTCTTTATATTGACATGAAATATGTCATAATTAGTGTTTCTTGACAAATAAATAAAAGTAAGAGGTAATATGGGAAATTCCTTCCATAAAAGCGAGATGGTACAGGTGTTGCGTTTGTTTACATCCTCAGTCAGACCACTGCCAGCACCCACGATGGAGATTCTTATCGCTGTTTTGCATGACCGTGCTTTAAGGAGAGAAAGGAGAATACGTGATCGCCTTGACCCTCTCTCCGTGAGTGATGCAGAGCTCATCAGTTAGTACAGACTCCCTCGACAAGAGATTACTCGGCTGATAGCGGAGCTTGAGCCCTATCTACAGAGGAGGGCGAGGAGGGCACACGCCATCCCCCACCTGCACACAGGTGCTGGCACTGATAATGTATGCCAGTGGCTCTTTCCAACAAGTTATTGGAAACATTACCGGTAAGTTTCTTATTAGCAATAATACCAGCGGTAAGAACCCCTGAATACGACTTCCAACTCAGTGTAGCCACTGAGTCTTGTAGTAGCAGTATCCTTTTAACCCTTCATAGTAATCGAACCATATCCTTAATGAAAAAAAATGAGTGTCCAGGAATTTTCAGAATGTGAAGTTTCATCTCGCCCACCATTTTTTCATGAAACATATACCCCCCCCACACACACACACTGTTTTTAATGTGATTCATGCAACTGTGACCTTGAATTCCATGGGAAAAAAACGTTTTCTGAGATACTCCCCCACTTCCGCCACAACAATCTTGGGGGACCCGTGGATAATTTTTTTTTTTTTTTTTTTTTTTTGGCGGGGGGAATGGCAGAAACTAGTCATTTCCCGTGGAAGAGAAGCTTAAAATTGCTTATATCCCAATTTATCCTAACCTATCCTAACTAACCTAACCTAACCTCCTATTTTTTTCACTATCCCTTAATATTAATTTGCGGGAAAAACGTTATTAAGAAAAGTTATTGGAATTGTCGTAATGTAGATGCAAACAACATACAAACTGTTGTGTGAGCGGCTGAGACGAAACTTCACAAATACTGAATTTTCTTGCAAGAATGAGACAGACATGAGGGTGCTCAAGGAATTCTATGCATATTACTTTTAGATAGTTTGGGGGATGCAGGGCCTGATACTGGAAATATTATTGAAACTGAATTAAGCTCCAGTAATCAACTGATGAGATTAATTCCATGATACTGTTTCAGGTCCTTTCCAGCCAAGTGTAAGCCGGGTGTTCATGGATGTGGCAAATGCTTTGTCCAACAAGGCAATGCGTGAGATAAAGATGCCCTCTTCAGAACAAGGAAGAAGAGCAGTGGCTAGAAACTTTTCAAGAATACGCAATTTGCCCAGAGTTGTTGGAGCTATTGAGTGTAAGACTCTAAATAACTGTCCAGAAAAAAATATTTATTAATGATGAAAATAATGGTTTGCTGTTGTTGAAGTAATAATTGATACATCAGCATGTATATTTATACTTATGTTGTCATTGAATATGCAAATATTTATGTGAAAAAATGTCCACAGGTACACATAAGAACATAAGAACATAAGAACGCAGGAGTCTGCAAGAGGCCGGTAGGCCTGTACGAGGCAGCTCCTTTTACGAGGCAGCTCCTTTAAACACATGTTGCCACCAAGGGTCCAAGAATTGATGAGGCCCTGTACATAAACAGGTAAAGGTTCCATTCGCTAAACATACAAGTCGCATGCGATGCTGCTGGCTTGATCACAAGTTACTGTGTCAGATTCCCAGGTAATTTCAAATATTAGGATGTCAGTCGGTACTCGACACATTATTACCTAACCGGAAATTTTGAGTACTAATTATAATATCTAAGCCTGATTATAATTCCTCCATAGTACATATGCCAATAAACAGGTAAATGTTTATTACAGTGCAGATGTAGGTTTCATCACAATAACTCATTCGCAGGGTCAACAAATGATTCATTCATTTGGCGCAACAGCTACTTGCGGGAGCGATTTGCTGAAGGAGAGTTTGGAGAGTACCTACTCCTAGGTGTGTATGGTGAGGTGTTCATCCTTAGGATAAAGATAAGTTATTATAATTATTTTGCTTTATGCTTTGTTATAATGCAGGTGACAGCGGCTACCCTTTAGAATCATGGCTGATTACCCCTGTAGCTAACCCAATGACAGCAGCAGAGGAGCGCTACAGCAGGGCTCACATTAGGACACGTTTTGTTGTGGAGCAAACGTTTGGGGTCTTGAAAAGTCGCTTCAGGTAGCTTTGCTTTCAGTTCTGTACCACTTAATTTGCCTCTTTACTAGAGTTAGCCTTATCATGAAACCTTAAGAGGTTAATTTGTCCAATGTGGTGCAGTAAAGTGTTGTAGGAAGGGTTACAGTAATCACTACTAAAAGTTTTTGTAGTTGCCTAACATACATTTTCATGTACAGGTGTCTCCACAGGTCTGGTGGAGTGTTGCAGTGTAGCAGTCACCGCTCAAATTCCGTGTTCCTTCCCCTCAGTGACAATAAGAAAATGGGGCGTTGTAGCATAGACTCTATGTTCATTTTTACTTTGTGTCAATGTTTTCGTTCGTGCTCCTGTCTCGCTGTTTCCTGTGCGTCTAATTGTTTATCTCTTGTTACTTGTTTATCTTCTACTGTCCGTCCATGTCCTCTTGTCGTCCATTCGTACACATTGTTGTACACATACACCCACACTTAAATGTTAACCTTCACACACAACATTCACACAAACGCATACACAAACAAACACTTATCCTATGTGTTGTCCTTGTTGTAATGAGCTGTGTATGTTTTATCCAATGAAGTAACCCTGGCGGATATGACTTTCTCTATCCGTGAACCGATTAGCACTTAGAACACTCGCAACCACCAACAATTGGTGACCCTGCAGTGTTGCTATGGTTCAAGGTGGCTTATAGCCGGTGCCGTACCAAGGGCACTCTCTCCTAGAGTGGAGGACCTGGGCAGGGTAACTTGTCCATTCGTCCGCCCTCTCCTGGGGCAAAAATCCTCACCTCCATTCGGGGTTCGTTGGGCTGAGCACTCAGGTCGGGAGAAACATTACGCCGTAGGCGTAGTTGCCACCTTCAGGGTTCTCCCCCTCCCTCCCCCAGGCGCCGTCTGCGCCTTCCCCAGGCACCTTCTGTGCCCCTCTCCAGGCACCTTCTTTGCCCCTCTCCAGGCACCCTCTGTGCGCCCCCTCCAGGCACCCTCTGCGCGCCTCCTCCAGGCACCTTCAGCGCCTCCTCCAGGCCCCCTTTGTGCCCCCTCTCCAGGCCCCTTGTGCACCCTTCAGGCATCTTTTATGCCCCATAGTGCTCTTCCCGGCGCTCACCCACCCACCCCCACCCTTTCCCCTTCCTGCCTTCCCGCTGGTCCGGCGACTGAGACACGCACATCGTGTAACACACTACACAGACTCAGTGAACACTCAAACACAGTGCGACATATTACTGAGACACACAGTACCACACACTCAGTGTACACGCCACACACAGACTCGGTGTACACGCCATAGACTCAGTGTATACGCCACCACACACCACACAGACTTAGAGAGACACGCAAACACAGTGTGACACCCCACTGGGATTACTAGCTGCCCCCTGGATTAACCACCGCCTCCTGGATCTACCACCGCCCTCTTGGATTATCTTTCACTTGTGGAACCTTGTGTACAGTGCAGTGTGTCCAGCAACAGTTCAGTGCAGCACGTCCCCAGCAACAGTTAGTGTCACAGTGTTACCTACTAAGCATATAGTGTTGTGTTACAGTGCCTTTTTGAACACTGGTTCACTCCCCGAGCCACCGAGGCCCCTGCTGGCAGCTAGCGCCTTCCCACGCAGTCGTTCGACGCACTCACGACTACCGCGGCTCCTGGCATATGCTAGCGCCTCTCACTCCTCAACCGGCTGTGGCCTCTGGCACGCTGGCATCTAGCGCCTTACCACGCAGTCGTTCGACGCCCTCACGGACTGCCGAGACCCCCCTGGCACGCTGGCAGTTGGCGCCTTTAACACACGCAGTCGTTCTACTCTCACCGACTGCCGAGGCCCCTGGCAGCTAGCGCCTTCACACGCAGTTCCCTCGACGCACTCTCTGACTGCCGTGGCCCCCGGCGCGTTTACGCCAGTGCCTGTCGCCCATCTCCACGCCGCTCGACTTCACCATACCTGACGACGACATGCAACTCTTCCTCTACTACGGGGGTGTCCTTCAGAGCACCACTCTTCTGCTCAGAACCCGTCTACGTGGTTCGTGATTTGGGAGTGCGGATTCAAGCCTTCCAGGATCTATTAAACAGCCAACCTTTCAACTCACCGCAGCCCACCTCACGCAGCTCAACTCACGCGGCCCACCTCACGCAGCCCACCTTACACTCCTCAACTCCTCGCTGCTCAACTCCTCGCTGCTCAACCCCTCGCTGCTCAACCCCTCGCTGCTCAACTCATCGCTGCTCAACACTCCAGCTCGACTTACTGTAGCTGTTGTCACTGCAATACTCACTCCAGCTCGACTCACCGTAGCTGTTGTTACCGCATTACTCACTCCAGCTCGACTCACCGTAGCTGTTGCCACTGCACTACTCACTCCAGCTAGACTTACTGTAGCTGTTGTCACTGCATTACTCGCTCCAGCTCGACTCACCGTAGCTGAACTACTCAGCGCAACTTACCGTTCCTCAACACAACTCTACTCAGCGCAACTCATTGCACAACGCTACTCAGCGCAACGCATCACCGTCTGCCACAGCGCCTCAGCACCAGGGAAGATTTCGTTCCTCCTTCCTCGTCACTGGGGGGTGGGGGGGAGTAATCTGTAGCAGTAACCGCTCAAATTCCGTGTTCCTTCCCCTCAGTGACAATAAGAAAATGGGACGTTGCAGCATAGACTACGTTCACTTTTACTTTGTGTCAATGTTTTCGTTCGTGCTCCTGTCTCGCTGTTTCTTGTGCGTCTAATTGTTTATCTCTTGTTACTTGTTTATCTTCTACTGTCCGTCCATGTCCTCTTGTCGTCCATTCGTACACATTGTTCTACACATACACCCACACTTAAATGTTAACCTTCACAAACAACATTCACACAAACACATACACAAACAAACACCTATCCTATGTGTTGTCCTTGCTGTAATGAGCTGTGTATGTTTTGTCCAATAAAGTAACCCTGGCGGATATGACTTTCTCTATCCGTGAACCGATTAGCACTTAGAACACTCGCAACCACCAACAGCAGTACACTCCCCTGAAGTGTGCCAAGATCATGACGGCTTGTCTGCTGCTACGCAACCGTTGTGTTAGACGTGGCGTTCCAGCTCCATAGCAGCTGTAGGTGCTTCTGTATTTCATTGAGATAGTGCTATCTTTTATATACTCCACAAATTGCTGTCTGTATCAATGCTCCTTGTATACTTGGGTTTAGGGTAGATTTATTAACATACATATGCAGTAGCAATGTCAAGTGGAGGTGCTAGTTATTCGGCATATGCTACAGTATGCCAGTACTGCTTAAGTTCATCTTTAATTTATTTTCATTACCTCCCCAGCAGAAAGATGAAGAAGGAGACTTGCCTCCTGCGGCCGGACACCATGAGCGTGGGGCAACTGTCCGAAAGGAACTCATCCAGAGATGGTTTACATGAGATCTGCAGTGGAGCTGCTTCAGTGTGTGTTTGTGTGTGTGTGTGTGTGTGTGTGTGTGTGTGTGTTGTAGTTTCATTATTTTTTTATCTTCCTCTCTCTCTCTCTCTCTCTCTCTCTCTCTCTCTCTCTCTCTCTCTCTCTCTCTATGTATGCATGTATGTATGAATATATTTCACAGGAAGAATTTTTGTTTTGTTAAGTTCTCTGTAAGTAATTAAAAAAACATTAAGTCTTCAGCAACAAATAAGGAGTTAATTATTTTTTTAAATTTTAGTGTAAATATATTCAACCATACGCAACATTGTAAAAAAAACATGATCTCCTTTTATAGAAAAATATAAAATTTTAGTATAAATACTACCAACCGTTTAAAGATGTATAGCTATAGTTTCCTTTTATTAAAAAAATAAAGAAATTTTAGTATAAGTAAAATATTATAAAAGAGTACATGCCAATATGACCTCTTATGCATTATAAAATATTTGTGTTAATATAATCAATCCTGAGAAACTAAGATTACAGCACAGCTCACTTTGAGGTATACTAGAATCCTGAGAAACTAAAATTATAGCAGCTCAACTTGAGGTAAATGGTATTGGGTAAAAAAATGGAAAAGGGAACTAGAAACATAAGGAACTAAAAATGTAGCACAGCTCAACTTGAGATTCTGGTATCGGGAGCAAATGGAACGTGACTAGAATCCGCAGATAGGAAAAAAATATAATTTTTACATCAGAACTGAATCCTGAAAAAGACAAAAAAAAAAAAAAATCAATATTTACACCTAAACTCAAAAAAAACTGAGAAAAAACTAACAACCTTAAGAAAGACAAAATAACTTGATCCTCTAAGATTTACGTCATAACTTAGTGATTAAAGGAGAGAAAAAAAATCCAGGAAATAAAAATGCTTAATCCTATATGATTTAAACCTTAATTGCTTAAATGAGGGGAAAACCTATGGCTTCCTATTTAATTCGGCCTCCCATAGCCTGAACAAGTTTTAGGATGCCTGCTGGTGTTTCAGCTAATTTCTGCAAGGCAGCCACAGTGCAACACAGTCCCGCTGCAGTGCCACATTCTCCCGCTGTAAAGACACAGCCTCTCTTTGAGTCCCCACAAGGTCGGAAATAAGGTCCCGTACTTCATTTACATTAAGAAGCTGAGGTGCCACCTTAATCTCCTCCATGGAACCTAGAATAAAAAAAATGCAAAAATTTAAGTAAACCCAAAAATTTCATCAAGTTTGTTGTGATGTTTATCTTGGAATGGTAGAGTGAAAGCAGAGGGTTTTTGGCAAAAATAGTGTACAAAACAAACCTAATACATATAGCACTCTACTTCTCATGCTGCTGTAAACAACAATGTTTCTCTTATATTCATCTGTTAACCCATTACATTTAAGCAAATGACACATAACGTCTCATTCTTTAGTGAAGTTTAGTCATTAAACTCTCATGCCGCTGATAGCTTCTTATTTAAAAATATTCGTTCATGAGAATGAACACTGATGTACTTCAAAGGAAGGTGTGCACAGTTTAAGGCTTTAAACCAAATACAAATAAAATGCACCGGTTTTTTTCAATAACTACCATAATACGCTGTTACTATATGATTCACCTTGACTCAAGGCTGCTATCAGATATTATTGGGATTCTCCGCTCCTCGCCTTCAATCACCATGACAGTAAACTCTCCCTGCGGTGTACCACTTGTGGAGGGATGGGTACCTTCTTGAGCAGGACCCAGAGCCTGGGAGGGAAGGCACTGTGTAGCACCAGCTGCATCTGAAATATAGTTAGGAAAGGGTATTATCACAACCACATGTAAAGTTGGGGACATATGGTAAGCTGCATGTGGCCTCAGTGCTTATCTCCAACACGTCAGCCCCTTGAGCCCATGGTATGCCGGAACATACTGTCCTGCTGGGACACAGGGCCAGTGTGACATCCAGGTTGCCACACCTTACCTTTCCCAGATACACATTTATGAATCCACCAGAAAGGGAAGGATTAACATCTGGGTGAACTGTCACTGATGATTCTAGGACCAAATCTTGTTTGGAATAGGTCTGTGTCTAAAATTCGTATGCAATTGTTCATCAGGGATAATGTTTGTATGAAAAAAGTGTATGGAAAAGTTCGGATGCAAAAGTTAGTATGGTGTTTGTACGATATATAGTACATATGGAAAATATTCGTAATGACATAAGTTCGTCTGGACAAAATTTATATCCTATGTATTTTATTAGTAGCCATTTCTGTGTTCTAATATTAATTCCTGCTTTGAGACTATGTATAGGCAAAGAAACATACGGAAAATGGTTAATCAAGTTACTTACTCAAATAATCACCCTCGCTGTCAGGAATGGGCAGACTTGCATACCCTGTGGGAGAAAGAAGGTCGAGCAGGACCTCCTCAACTTGGGAGAACTCCTCTCTAGGGGGTCCCCCACCTGTTGGCATGAGCAACTATTATATATATAGGCATTTCATTGGATATTTTGTTTAAAAAAAAATGTATGTGCAGCTAATCCACATACCTTGTCTGCCAATTCTTGGTCGATATATAATATCAGCCAATGAGCAAACAATGTTAAAGTAAGTGTACAGGCTCATTTGGTAGAGTGACCTTCTCCTCAGAGCCATGTTATAGCAAATAACAGACTGATAATGTAGAAAGTCCTGGATATACCGAAACATGTCTATTTGAATAATATAAATATATACTAAGAACATACTAAGATGGGACCAGATGGAATCTCGGGACAAGTGCTAAAAGGGTGTATAAATAAATTATTGGAACCACTTTATGACATAATAACATGCTCTATAAATACGGAAAAACTGCCCTTAGAATGGAAAGGAGCGCACATTGTACCAATTTATGGAAGTGGAGATAAAATTGAACCACTAAATTACAGAGCAGTCTCTTTGACAAGTGAAATGAGCAATATTTGTGAAAGTATAATACAAAAATAAAGGGTCGAACATTTAGAAAAGGAAAACACGATAGGCTAAATAAGGGACAGTTTCGATTTAGAAAAAGGGAATTCGTGTGTCACCAACTTTCTATGTTTCTACTCAAGAGCAATAGACGTGATGCAAGAAAGAGAAGGATGGGCTGATTGTGTATATCTCGATCTGAAAAAGCTTTTGACAAGCTTCCACACAAAAGGTTAATCTAGAAGCTATAGCAGTGGGGATGAATGGCGGGAAAGGTTATCGAGTGGATGAAGGATTACTCTATGGAAAGAAAAATGAGGAAGGTGATTAGAGAGGATAAACCAAACTGGGAGAAGGTAGAGAGTGGAGTTCCTCAAGGCTCAGTCGTGGCACCAATAATATTCATGTTATATATAAATGATAGAGATGGGTATAAAAAGTTATATGGGCCTTTTTTGCAGACGATGCAAAGTTAGTAAGAAAAGTGAGGACGCAGGAAGACTGTGAAGAGCTGTAAAAAGACCTGGACAGAGTGTACAGATGGAGCCAGTTATGGGAGATGGAATTTCATGCAAACAAGTGCCATGTTATGGAAATGGGAAAAAAAAGACCAAGGAAAACATACAGGAAAGAAGAAGACGGGAGAGAGGAGAGCTGATCACCCTGTACAAATTTTGATGAGGTGGATATAACTCTTCTTAGCTGCGAAAACGCAGGGGCTGAGATGACATGGAAAGAAACTTAATAAAGGAACCTGTTTGAGTAACTCACATGGATGGCGCAACTGGTTAGAGCGCTGCGCTGCCAGGCTTCACGGTCTGACAGGGCGGCGGTTCGAGCTTGCTCAGGCCGGAGTCTTTCCGTTGACTAGGAGTGGTACCAGTCCTCTCTTGAGGAAGGGAGATGGGGTGTGTGGTGTGTGAGGTCCTGGCAGTACCCATAGTTCAAAGATACAGAGGACTTGCTCACGTCGAAAGGGTACCTCCTGGTGATTACGATTCCAAACCTTAAACCTTAAGCTACCTTTGAAATCCTGTAAGTGAATTTATTTTGAGTAGTAAGGTAGTGCCAATCATCACTTAAGACACTAACATTATTAGAATTGAAATGATGAAACAAAATAGAATCTACATGTTTAATCATTAGTATGATACAGACAGTTTATTGTCATAAATTTAATTTTCATAATTATGATTTTCAGAAATGTTGGAGAATGTCATTGAGAACCAAAATGAAGTGCCATAGGATGCCTATGAAAGAGTTTGATGCCCTCAAGGCAAAGTTTGGAGCACCCCAAAAAAGGCAGCAAATTGATGATGAGGTGCCAACTGTCCCTCTCAAGAAGCGTTGCAAGCCTCGTGTAAGTACTCATTACATGCTTTGTAATATTTTTTTATACTTTGTTTTATACAGATGAGATTATTTGATTTATTTATTTTTATGATCACATTCACATAGTGGATGAATGCTATATGCTTCTTAGATTAGTATTTTGTCACAGGATCCCCACTAAGAATCCTGGGAATGGTGTGCCTAGAAATAGGAATAGGTGAACAAGGCACCTCCAGGTTGTGGTTACCAGTAGTCCCCGACAATTACATCGGAAATGATCTACTATTGGGATGTGACGTGTTAGGACAGGACCCCATGACATGGAATAATAAGCAAGGTACTTTAGTATGGGGCGGTACATTACACCCAATCCGCTACGTAGCCAAACGACACGGTAAGGTAGAACGAGTTCGCATTGTACCGGGGACGATCGAACCCTTCAGGCCCACCTTGAGAGTAAACAACCCGATCGAGATTCCATCCTTCCGGACTGAGTTGTACCCTCTCACGGTATCTGAGCTTCCGGGAACCATTTTGCTGGTATACCCCCATCAAACCCCTAGGCACGATTTTGTCGGCAGAGTGACAGAGAAAAGGCAGGTGTTTGTTCCCATATATAATCCAAACAAAACTTACCAGATTTTCCGAAAAGGTACCTACCTCGGCTCCTACGAACCCGTGCAAGTCATAGAAGAGCTTAACTCACCGGGAAAAGGCCCAGATATGGGGAGGCGGTGGCTGAATGGATAGGGAGACGGCCCCGCGTTCAGGAGGACGCGAGTTCAATCCCCGACCGGTGCCACCAAGCTGGGATTTTTCAGCCGCCGCCGAGTGGCTTAAAACTACCCACATGGTGTCCAGAAGACCACCTATCAACCCGGACTCTAGATTCAAGGAATAAAGATGAGCTCCGGGAGGGCAGCATGAGCCATTGCAAAATGGCGTCACTATAAACACTCGCCTGCGCCAGAACGGGCTGGGCCGACCATCAGGCCCCACCGGGAAGAAGCCTTGGACCGACCATCAGAAATTCAGGATCCACCGGGAAGAAGCTTACCGGCGCAATTGGCCACGACGTAGAAAAAAAAAAAATGTGGCGGAGAATAAGGTTCACGCGAACATTAGTATCAGTAAGAAGGGTACCCTCAAATTACACACTCTTACACACACTGGTGAAAGAAATCATGAGTATGAAGTTTGTGGAAAATGTTTCAGTCAGAAGGGTACCCTCAAATTACACACAATTACACACACTGGTGAAAGAAATCATGAGTGTGAAGTTTGTGGAAAATGTTTCAGTCGGAAGGGTACCCTCAAATTACACACTCTTACACACACTGGTGAAAGAAATCATGAGTGTGAAGTTTGTGGAAAATGTTTCAGTCAGAAGGGTACCCTCAAATTACACACTCTTACACACACTGGTGAAAGAAATCATGAGTGTGAAGTTTGTGGGAAATGTTTCAGTCAGAAGGGTACCCTCAAATTACACATTCTTACACACACTGGTGAAAGAAATCATGAGTGTGAAGTTTGTGGGAAATATTTCAGTCGGAAGGCTACCCTCAAATTACACCTTGTTACACACACTGATGCAAAAAGTCATGAGTGTGAAGTTTGTGGGAAATGTTTCAGTCAGAAGGGTGCCTTCAAATTACACACTCTTACACACACTGGCGAAAGAAATCATGAGTGTGAAGTTTGTGGGAAATGTTTCCATCAGAAGGGTACCCTCAAATTACACACTCTTACACACACTGGTGAAAGAAATCATACACTGGTGAAAGAAATCATGAGTGTGAAGTTTGTGGAAAATGTTTCAGTCAGAAGGGTACCCTCAAATTACACATTGTTACACACACTGATGCAAGAAGTCATGAGTGTGAAGTTTGTGGGAAAAGATTCAAACTGAAGAGTATATTGGACAGGCACCTCTTCAGACACTCTGGTCATAAAGGGTTCAAGTGCGATGTTTGTGGGAAACGTTTCATTACTAAGGGTGAGATTGTCAGGCACATGAAGGTCCATTTCTCCTGAGGTGCTGTGCTGATTCAGTTCTGCCGTGTGTGTGAGTGCAAGTGTTTGTTGTGGTGGGGTTACAGGGCTGTGTGTAGCACGGAGAACTGAAAATATTCATCTATTGGAACAAATGATGACTGTGACGGCATGATCTTTTATTCACTTTCCACCCCAGGCTTCATGTGGTTGGTGGGTCCTGTGAAAGGTCTGATCTTTTTGGTGACTGTGCTGGGCTGGTTGTTGTGGCCTGGGCTTATTGGTCAAGTGTGTGTGTGTGTTCATAGTAATAATATAGTGTATTTGGTCTTACCAGCCGCTAAGCTAAAAATGTACACATTATAAACACATTGTAAAGAACAGTAGGTAGGGGTTCAGGGATCTAACACATCAGTGGGAGGTTGGAATGATAGTGGTGGGAGGGTTGAGTGCAGTGTGGTGGTGCCGGGGAGGGGGTGGACACCCTCTTGCAGATGGTGGCAATGTGTTAGTCCCAGGTCATCCTTAGGTCAGACGCTGATGGCGGGATTCAGGCAGAGCAGTGGGAGCTAACTCAGGCCACAGACTGAACACTTGTGCCATCCCCGGGGCGGGGGGGACAAGCGCGGGGGGGGGCGGGGGGGACAAGGGCACAGCCTTGGCGGGGGTGGTGTACATTGTGCTCCACTTATGTGACAAGGCTCCAACACAGCAGTCACCAAAGTAGAGCAGGCCTTTCCCGGCAGCAGGGTGGGCAGGATGACAGGACTGTAGACAATCCACACCAATCTGGCAGTTGGGAGGGGTAAGTGAGGTCTTATGGTGTTTTCAATTTACTGTTTCCAACCTTGTGATGTCTCATCTTAAAAAGCAAGTCAAATACCACTGCAGCCTTTGGGGGGTTGGGTGGGGGCACAACAGCAGTGTCACCACTTCCTTTGAGGATGAGAGAAATAACGGAAACGGGAGAAAGGAATAAGGGTGAAGTTTGGTAATGCAAAGGCGAGTTATCAATTCTCCATACACTCCGTCTTCTCATTCTTCCCTCCCTACTTCTCTTGGGTGTTCTACCACCCTGCTCCCCTCCCCCCATCCCTCTCTTCCCCCAATCAGAATTATAACAGGTTGCATTTACATGTGTCTTGTATCCCCTCAAATCTCAGTGTACCACTTTGGAATTTATGTAAAGATAAAAAAAGCATTCCGAGAGATGAGTTTTATTATCATAAGAAAATAGCGTGTGTTCCTTAATTTCACTCTGGTAGCCAGTGAGTCCTCAATGTTGCAGGAAACATGTCACCTGGAACAAATGTAAAACACACATTTTACGTGCACAGATTTGGCGGTACTGATATATCAATTTGAATATATGCAGCAACATACTGTAAATTTGAGTTAGTTACCTATCATTCTAATCCATGGCATTCATCATACAGCACACTGGAATGCTTTGGACACAGGCCTACCGCAGTGAATGCAGTAAGTCCTGGTCTGGCTGGCTCCTTTTGCTGGACAGAAGAAACACCTCTTTCTGCTAGGTGACACTGCTTTCCTGTTCCTAGGCTCTCATGTGATGTCGAAGCAGGACCGAATCACTGTGCTTACTTATAATATGGAAAAAAGAGGGCATTTACACTTTTTTTTCTTCACAATAGCACTGATACAGTGGCCGGATGCTCAAAGGTGGTGGTAACTTAGCCCAGGTGACGGTTGTAAGTCATTGGTCACGTCGTGAGTTTGCTCCGCGCTAGGATCGTCCTCCGCAGTGATGCACAGCGCGGTTGCCGCGGGGTGCTAAGGGTTAGCCCTATGATTCACAAGTGAGTGAATCATTGAAACAAAAAAGACAGCCAATCAGGATCAAGGAAGGTGATTGCAAAAAAACGGCGCCAGCGACGAAAACTGCCGCGAGTCAGTATTTCCTCAAGTCCGTACAGCCAAGCTAAGATGGGGAAGACTAGTGAGTATTGGCCGGAGAGGAGGTTACCGTGCTGGAAATAACGACGGTCAAGATTTTTAGGCAGTTGTCAGGCGCGGCAAAAAGCGGGCAGTTGTCAGGGGGCAAAAGGTGTGGGTTAGAGGTGAACAACGTATGCTATGTGTGTGGGTACGAGAGGAAGTTAGAGGCTCAGAAAGGCATAATACGTGCATTGAGGAGTGAGATGAGGGAACTAAGGAAGAGGTTTGACAGTGCTCAGGAGAGGCAAGTCCTGGGGGCCGGCCTGGCAAGGGCGATGGACAAGGAGAGGCAGGTGGGAGCATGGGTGCCTGACGGGGAAGCAAGGTATGATATTCATGTATGTGTGAAAGAGGGTGACGATATGATTGAGCACATGCTACTTGAGTTATGTATATATATGTGTGTGTTGTGTGTGTGTGCTGCCATACAGAATCTTTCATACCTCAGAACTGCTTTCATCACTTTAATCTATATATCTAGTATCATTCCTTCAATTAGGTGACATATGCCGTTTTCCAACCAGCGGGACACTGGCTTTGACGGAAGGAAGCGTTAAGTATAGAGGCGAGGGGGGTGGCCAGCTCGGGGGCAAACTCCTGATCAGTGATAGATCAGTGGGCGTGGTGGACCGCTTGGTCTTAAGTTGGCTTAGTGACCTGGCGACCTCATAGGCCTCAACCGCGGGGAGTGCTGATGGGGCGGGCTGGTAAGCTGGGAGTGAGGTCAGGTCCAGGCCGGGTAAGGACTGGCAGATGGCCGAGAAGTGGAGATGATGGCCCCGGCTGCTTCAGGTAGCGGGAGGTGAGATACGCCCGGGATGGAAGGGGCGTTGTTGTTGAGGCCACACAAGGCTTTAATTTTTTTAAACCAATTTCCCCTCCCCCCCTGGATCCGCCACTGATTGATGTAGATAATAAATAAAAGCGGGCCTAAAACTGAACCTTGAGGAACCCCACTGGTAACATTACCCCATTTGGATTTTTTTTCCGTTAATGGTAACCCCAACAACAACAACAACGCCCCTTCCATCCCGGGCTTCACCTTAACCTGGTCTCCTGGCTGGCTGATTTCCTGCACCAGCGAAGACAGGTGGTGAGATTCCAGGGAGTGGCCTATACCTCCTATACACCTTACTTGCGGGGTACCTCAGGGGTCCAAAATGGGCCCTTTGTGCTTTCTTATACTAATTAATGACGCCCTGACCCACACACCCCACCGCTGGAAGTACACAAAGGAAGAACACAAAGTAACACAAAGAAAGAACAAACAACAGCAGACCTGCTGGTCCTTACGAGGTTGTTTGTGGTCGAAACCACAGTGGGAGTAACAGTCGACAACAGCAACCCAGATTATTCCCACCTCCAGGAAACACTACACAACCTATACACATGGACAACACAAAACATGGTCACCATCAACGACACCCTGATACAATCATACTACTTTGTGCATTTGTCTCATTCATTTCATTTCATCTTCCATCGATGTATATTTTCAGCTCTTGGGTTGCCTAGTACTTCATGCAATAAACCTTTTATTATATATATATATATATATATATATATATATATATATATATATATATATATATATATATATATATATATATATATATATATATATATATATATATATATATATATATATATAGACAGCCAGAGAGCACCTAATTGAAGGAATGATCCTAGATATATAGATTAAAGTGATGAAAGCAGTTCTGAGGTATGAAAGATTCTGTATGGCAGCACACACACACACACATATATATATATATATATATATATATATATATATATATATATATATATATCTATATATATATGTATATATATGTCTATACATACATCACTCTAGTAGAATGTGCTCAATAAGAGCGTCACCCCTCTTTCACACAGACATGAATGTCATACCTTGCTTCCCCCCATCAGGCACCCATGCTCCCACCTGCCTCTTCCTTGTCCATCGCCCTTTCCAGGCCGGCCCCCAGGACTTGCCTCTCCTTAGCACTGTCAAACCTCTTCCTTAGCTCCCTCATCTCACTTCTCAATGCACGTATTATGCCTTTCTGAGCCTCTAACTTCCTCTCGTACCCACACACATAGCATACGTTGTTCACCTCTAACCCACACCTCTTTGCCGCGCCTGACAACTGCCCCACTTCTAAAATCTTGACCGTCGTTATTTCCAGCACGGTAACCTCCTCTCCGGCCAATACTCACTAGTCTTCCCCATCTTAGCTTGGCTGTACGGACTTGAGGAAATACTGACTCGCGGTAGTTTTCGTCGCTGGCGCCGTTTTTTTGCAATCACCTTCCTTGATCCTGATTGGCTGTCTTTTTTGTTTCAATGATTCACTCACTTGTGAATCATAGGGCTAACCCTTAGCACCCCGCGGCAACCGCGCTGTGCATCACTGCGGAGGACGATCCTAGCGCGGAGCAAACTCACGACGTGACCAGTGACTTACAACCGTCACCTGGGCTAAGTTACCACCACCTTTGAGCATCCGGCCACTGTATCAGTGCTATTGTGAAGAAAAAAAGTGTAAATGCCCTCTTTTTTCCATATTATAAGTAAGCACAGTGATTCGGTCCTGCTTCGACATCACATGAGAGCCTAGGAACAGGAAAGCAGTGTCACCTAGCAGAAAGAGGTGTTTCTTCTGTCCAGCAAAAGGAGCCAGCCAGACCAGGACTTACTGCATTCACTGCGGTAGGCCTGTGTCCAAAGCACTCCAGTGTGCTGTGTGATGAATGCCATGGATTGGAATGATAGGTAACTAAATCAAATTTACAGTATGCTGCTGCATATTATTCACATTGATATATCAGTACCGCCAAATCTGTGCACGTAAAATGTGTGTTTTACATTTGTTCCAGGTGACATGTTTCCTGCAACATTGAGGACTCACTGGCTACCAGAGTGAAATTAAGGAATACACGCTATTTTCTTATGATAATAAAACTCATCTCTCGGAATGCTTTTTTTATCTTTACATAAATTCCAAAGTGGTACACTGAGATTTGAGGGGATACAAGACACATGTAAATGCAACCTGTTATAATTCTGATTGGGAAAAGAGAGGGGATGGGGGAGGGAGCAGGGTGGTAGAACACCCAAGAGAAGTAGGGGAGGGAAGAATGAGAAGACGGGAGTGTATGGAGAGAATAGATAACTCGCCTTTGCATTACCAAACTTCACCCTTATTCCTTTCTCCCGTTTCCGTTATTTCTCTCATCCCTCAAAGGAAGTGGTGACACTGCTGTTGTGCCCCCCACCCAACCCCCCCCAAAAGGCTGCCGTGGTATTTGACTTGCTTGTTAAGATGAGACATCACAAGGTTGGAAACAGGAAAGTGACAACACCATAAGACCTCAGTTACCCCTCCCAACTGCCAGTTTGGTGTGGTTTGTCTACAGTGCTGTCATCCTGCCCACCCTGCTGCCGGGAAAGGCCTGCTCTGCTTTGGTGACTGCTGTGTTGGAGCCTTGTCATATAAGTGGAGCACAATGTACACCACCCCCGCCAAGGCTGTGCCCTTGTCCCCCCAGCCACCCCCCTCTCTTGTCCCACCAGCCCAGGGTATGGCACAAGTGTTCAGTCTGTGGCCTGAGTTAACTCCCACTGCTCTGCCTGAATCCCGCCATCAGCGTCTGACCTAAGGATGACCTGGGACTAACACCTTGCTACCATCTGGAAGAGGGTGTCCACCCCCTCCCCGGCACCACCACTATCATTCCAACCTCCCACTGATGTGTTAGATCCCTGAACCCCTACCTACTGTTCTTTACAATGTGTTTATAATGTGTACATTTTTAGCTTAGCGGCTGGTAAGACCAAATACACTATATTATTACTATTAACACACACACACACTTGACCAATAAGCCCAGGCCACAACAACCAGCCCAGCACAGTCACCAAAAAGATCAGACCTTTCACAGGACCCACCAACCACATGAAGCCTGGGGTGGAAAGTGAATAAAAGATCATGCCGTCACAGTCACCATTTGTTCCAATAGATGAATATTTTCTGTTCTCCGTGCTACACACAGCCCTGTAACACCACCACAACAAACACTTGCACTCACACACACAGTAGAACTGAATAGCACAGCACCTCAGGAGAAATGGACCTTCATGTGCCTGACAATCTCACCCTTAGTAATGAAACGTTTCCCACAAACATCGCACTTGAACCCTTTATGACCAGAGTGTCTGAAGAGGTGCCTGTCCAATATACTCTTCAGTTTGAATCTTTTCCCACAAACTTCACACTCATGACTTCTTGCATCAGTGTGTGTAACAAGGTGTAATTTGAGGGTACCCTTCCGACTGAAACATTTCCCACAAACTTCACACTCATGATTTCTTTCACCAGTGTGTGTAAGAGTGTGTAATTTGAGGGTACCCTTCTGATGGAAACATTTCCCACAAACTTCACACTCATGATTTCTTTCGCCAGTGTATGTAAGAGTGTGTAATTTGAAGGCACCCTTCTGACTGAAACATTTCCCACAAACTTCACACTCATGACTTTTTGCATCAGTGTGTGTAACAAGGTGTAATTTGAGGGTAGCCTTCCGACTGAAATATTTCCCACAAACTTCACACTCATGATTTCTTTCACCAGTGTGTGTAAGAATGTGTAATTTGAGGGTACCCTTCTGACTGAAACATTTCCCACAAACTTCACACTCATGATTTCTTTCACCAGTGTGTGTGTAAGAGTGTGTAATTTGAGGGTACCCTTCTGACTGAAACATTTTCCACAAACTTCACACTCATGATTTCTTTCACCAGTGTGTGTAAGAGTGTGTAATTTGAGGGTACCCTTCCGACTGAAACATTTTCCACAAACTTCACACTCATGATTTCTTTCACCAGTGTGTGTAAGGGTGTGTAATTTGAGGGTACCCTTCTGAATGAAACATTTTCCACAAACTTTACACTCATGATTTCTTTCACCAGTGTGTGTAAGAGTGTGTAATTTGAGGGTACCCTTCTGACTGAAACATTTTCCACAAACTTCACACTTATAATTTTTTTCACCAGTGTGTGTAAGGGTGTGTCTCTTGAGGGTACCCTTCTCAGTGAAACATTTTCCACAGATTTCACACTCATGATTTCTTTCACCAGTGTGTGTAAGTGTGTGTAATTTGAGGGTATCCTTCCGACTGAAACATTTTCCACAAACTTCACACTCATGATTTCTTTCACCACTGTGTGTAAGGGTGTGTTTCTTGAGGGTACCCTTCTGACTGAAACATTTCCCACAAACTTCACACTCATGATTTCTTGCACTGGTGTGTGTAAGGGTGTGTGTGTTGAGGTGACCCTTCTGATTGAAACATTTCCCACAAACTTCACACTCATGGTTTCTTGCACGAGTGTGTTTAAGGGTGTGATGTTTGGGGTTACTACTATTACTAAACCTTATGCCACACTCCCGACTTTCATGAGGTCTTACACCAGAGTGTGTGGGTGTATTTGTTGAGGTCATCCTTCCCTGCATGTCTTTTCTCACACTCTTGGCTTTGGTCAGTAAACTTGCTCTCGTTCTCAGATCTTCTCACACTTCTGAAATTCAAACTTCCCCCTTTGTGGATGAAGAGGCCAGCAGTTGTTGTTGTTGGTGGTGGTTGTGTTGGTGTTGTTTTTTATCACTCCTGAACCTCACACCAGTAGCAGTCTGCTCCTGCTGATCCCAGCCACTCCAGCTGCTGTCCCGCCTTGCAGCCTCCACTGCAACACTACTCTGTATGTGAGGAGTTGGGTGGGCTTTAGGAACCTCAGGGATGCTGGAGAAGGCGGCGAGGTTGCTTCAAAGCCACACTCAGTGACCAACTGAGCAGGCAAGGCGAGGGATGCACCAAGGAGTCCTGAAGTCAGCGGCAGCAGGGACGGAACAAATACTGACCACAGCAACTGTCTCGATGCCTCACTTCAACACTAACACCAGTGGTGGACATTGGGACACAAAGTCATGTGCTGAAAAAAAAAAAAAAAAAAAAAAGACTGGTAAGGAAACTGAGGTTGGTGGGAGGGATCAGGGCGGTGGTGGGTGCACCGAAGGCAAGGCACAGGCCACTGGGTCAGGCAAATAGTGCGTGTACTGATAATAAACTAATGCAATAATATATTCATTGATAAGTATGTCTTTTGAACTAACCTAAATAAATCTGAAGTGATATTCGTAACAATACTAAGTCAGAACTACACGTAAATGGACAATATCCAGCGACGAAAGCTGCAAGCTTGATAGTTTTAAGGCCTGTTAACACATTAATCGCGTTTGGCAACTCAGCGCTCTTGCCTGCTCCGCGGAACTTTCACGGCGCCCACCACGCCAGTGTCCGTTGGACTTTTGCAGAGAAAGGAGTTATGTATCCTTATGAGAGGATAGCCTGTAGTATAGTGTAAAAATCCACGGTACAAATATATACCAAATCGCGGACCACTAATATTTTTTCCCTCTGCCGCATATTGGTGCACCAATGTACCAGGCATGGGTTTGCGCATATATGTACCAGTTCGCGAAGCACTGACGATATAGTCTTGTTCTGCTATTCGGTGTTGTTTTTATGATTATTATACGAGTTAGTGTCGATACAATATCTTACATTTTGATGAGCTGTACATAAAAAAAACAATTAATAATGTTTTTTTACCCTCCTTTTCAACAGAAATGAACCCGACCGTCTTTTAAGGAGGGCAATCGGATACCTCACCTGGTGATTCAGATGATTCAAATTTTTTGTCACTTCAGATGACCCAGATGATGAGCTCTCCGAGGAAAGTGACGGGTTAGAAACAGATGAAGAGCAGGATGGGGAACATTATTCTCTTTTCTGTTATGAGCAAAATTTTAATTTATTAGGAATTTTTTTTTACGTTATTTGTGGAGTGGTATTTCCCTCTACAGTTCTGTAAAATACACTATAATAAATCAAACATTGGGATAATCTAATATTCCAAGTACTAGTAAGTAGTGATCTGGAGCATTATTTTTTGTTATGAAAGCAAAATTTTCATTTTTTAGGATTTTTTTTTTTTTTACGTTGTTTGATATGAGGGGCATTTGCCTCTATAGTTGATTACTGTTACATAATGAAATGCTTATATTTGGAAGCAAATTGTCACCAAACTTTAAATGTATTTTGGATGCCTTTACATAGCTATATATTTATTACCTTATCATTTTGAACTTATTACCTGGTACCATTGCAACACATCTGCAGTCATAATAAATACAAATTTACCCACAAATTGTTTATATACTCATGTTTGTAAAAGTTTATAGAAAGGGCTATTCGGGCCACAGATGTACCAATATGCAACAAGTGAAATATCTGCTCAGCACAATGGCGGCCCAGTAAGTGAACAAGGTATAAACAATCATATGTGAAGATTTCATGACAATCAAATGAATACAAATGGCAAGACACATGAAATGGAAAAAAAAATCTTAAGGAGCCAAAATCTTGAAAATTTGTTTTTTACACTTCAAAAAATTTCACAAAATCGACAAAACGTCTGACAGTCTTTTGTAAGGTATCAATATAATCTACGACTAAACGGCAATTTTTCTCATTTTGTACATTTTTAAAAAATGTAAACAGAAAACGGGAGAAAAAGTGGAGAAAATTATTAGTGAAAATAAATTTCAATTTTTTAAAGCCAGAACAAAAAATGAAAAAAATTACAAAACGAGAAATGTAGATATATACACAAAGTTTCTATGGTATATTTTTTTCAACTAAAGTCTGAAACAAAAATAAGATGTTATGCTTTGTTTGAGTCTCCTCTACACATTCACCCAAATTTCACAAAATTCACAGAATGTCATACACTTACACCAACAAACAACATACTAAAATTTCAAAGCCATAGGACATACTGTGCCCAGGAGGGACCCCCCCGGGCGCCCTCCTTAACCCGAGAACGTTGGCAGACCCTTTTTTAGGCTTTCACGAGTCGTGGCTGTGGTACGGTGGACCCTAAAAAGGGCTCGCCATAAAACGCCTAATTTGAGCTAATTGTAGGCGGTGGTGGCATAGCGCAACCCACCATGAATGCCCTAGTTCATTGTGGTGGGTGGGTGATCTTGAGGTTGGCTTTTTTTGTCATAGGTGGTGCTGTAAGGTTATGGCATACTGAATTAGCTATCCATACAGTGATCACTTGGCAAATTCTCTATAGTACACAACAAGCGACTCTCGGCTAGATGCCACGCATCACGAGACTGTTTATTTTGTAAAAAACATCACCCAAAAAGAATGGAGTTTGAGTAAAAGTAAATATTTTGAACGGTTTTATGGTTATGAGAGGAGTACTTTGATGTACGTTTCATGCTCTTTTCTTAGTCTCAAAACGCAGAGTAGTTTTGTCGTTTTTCGGGCACTTCTCGGCTTTCCCATAGCCGAAGCCTACGGGTTAATAAGGCAGTGAGGCCGCTGATTGGGTGAGCGCTGGCGATGACGTCATTGGACTCCCAGCGAATCACAAGCGTGTTTTCAGAGCTCAGCCAATCGTAACGCTTCATCTGTGGCTTTAAAATGACCCGTTCTCTCTTTCTGTTTCCTTTCTTTTTCCAAGGTACGTATTTTGAGCTAACAAGGGAGTAAAGGAGGAAAAAAAGTGAGCTCCGGGGGGCAGCATGACCCAATTATAATGGCACCACTATAAACAGTTGCCTGCGCCATGACAGGCTCGGGGCCGACCATTAGGCTCAGATGGATAGTTTATCGGCGCCATAAACCACATAAAAAAAAAAAAAAAATCTCCACGGATCGGAACAAATAAGCGCTTTTTCAGTGTTTTCAATACCTCGAGTTTCGCGACTCTCGAGTTTTGCGCTATACCTTCGGAATGAGGGGAGCACGAAACTCGAGAGGGTACTGTAGTCATAACATAAATACTGGCCTAAGGCAAAAACCTTCTCTTTCATCGTACTTTTATTTATCCTTAAATGTACACATTTCCATTTTTTTGTGGGTAATAAATAGCCATAGGAAGAGTGGTGGTTGGCCCAAGCCCGACGTGGTGCAGGCAAGTGTTTATACTGGCGCCGTCTATTCTTGGCTCATGCTGCGCCCGGAAGCTCATTCTTGATTTCCCTTTGACAGTTCCTTTAGAGTCCACGTTGATGGGTGGTCTTCAGGACAGCATGTGGGTGGTCTTGGGCCACTCGGCGGTGACTGAAAAATCCCAGGTGGTAGCGGCGGATTCGAACCCAAATCATCCACGACGCAGTGAATACTGGACCGGCACGCTAACCACTCAGCCACCGCCTTGGATACCAACAGAAAAATGATGTATTTGTTATGGGTTGTCTTAAAATACGTATGTGTAAAGAAGGCGACGCAATGTCCCTCCCCCTTCCTCCACCAGCAGTGGGCAGCGGCTGTCAGTCATGGCAGGCCACATAAATTTTAGGGCTGGGTTAGGCTAGGTTAGGACAACAACAGGTCTTTGAACAAAAATAGATTTGAATTAATAAGATATGGGGAAAATGGCCACCTCAAGATCACAGTGCCAGGTGAAAGGTCAAGAAATTGCAGATAAGAGCTCCGTGCATGACCTGGGGGTACTAGTTAGTAATGACTTTTCACCCACTGAGCACATTGACATCACAAGGACGGCCAGCAGGATGACAGGACTCTGCACCTTCAAGACGAGGGAACCCGAACACCTCCTCCCGCTCTGTAAGTCCCTGGTGTTGTCGAAAATGGAATACCTGTGCCATCTGTGGTCCCCACACAAAATGTACAATATCAAGCGACTGGAACAGACACAAAGGGTCTTCACAAGGAAGCTGAACTCAATGAAAAATCTGAGTTACTGGGACAGGCTCAAGACTCTGCAACTCTACTCCCTCCAAGGACGAAGAGATAGTACTACATAATTAACACTGAAGAAGCAAGTGCCTAACCCATCACCACAAACTGAAGGAGGGATAACACGCCAGACACCCCCCTAATTTGGCCGCACCTGCCCCAGAACATCCATTGAAACAGTCAGTCAATGTCTTAGGTCCATACATGCTGCCAGCTTTAGCAACGAGGGACCAAGACTATTCAACTGCCTGCCCAGGGGCATCAGGGACACCTCAAACTGCAGCATGGAGACCTTCATAAGAAAATTTGACCTGTTTCTGCAGGGGATCCCTGATGAGCTCCCTTTCCTACACGCGACTACTCCAAGGGTGGCAGAGAGTAGCTCCCTCCCTGACCAGCTGAGGCACATTAGGGACCGCTTTCACAGTCATTTTGTTTGTTTTTATCGTTACAAATGGCGGTGATTGCCGCTATAGTATTTCCACGTAAAACTGGCCTATGGGGTTGTGGCGGCTGCGGGGTGAGCCCAGCACCGCAACTTACCACATAATCTCAACACGTCGCACCTCTACCACTAGCCCATAGTCCTGTTTCACGGGGAATAATATGCGTTGTTCACCGCATTTGGTAACGATCAAAACAAATAAAGTGAAAGCGGCCCTAGGAGTAGGGAACAGTGTTGGGGCGGTGGACTCCCAAGTCGCCCAAAGTGAACATCACCTACACTGCAACAAGACAAGACCCATAACTTAAAATAAAGTTAGTTCCGTATTGGACACTCACCCTGGGGGGCGGCCTGCACGCCGAGGGGGAGCTCCTCCTCCACGAGAAACACTGCCAGGGCACTTAAGGGCACGCGGCGGACCTCGACCTTGATCTTGATGTCACAGGGGACTTGTTTGCTTCCTCCTCCTCTTCTTCTTCTCCTTCCTTTATAGCTTCTTGGGTCCTTCTTGATTGTTTGACTTTTCTGTCTCCCTATATTCAGACTTACCAATTTTCTCCTTTCCGATTGACCTATTTTTTTTTTTTTTTATTTTGTTTTCCTCTTTTCCCTTCTCTTGTTTATCTGCAACAATAAACTATCAATCAATCAAATCTCCTCTTTGTACATCTTCTTAGGTCCTTCTTGAGTCTTTATTTTTTTCTGTGTACCTATATTCAGATTTTCCTGTTTTCTCTTCTAATTTAGTCCATATTTTTTCCCCATTTTTCTTTTATTTCCGTATTTTCTTCTTCTTTTGATCTGATCTGCTTCTTTTTTCTGTTCTTCACACTATATTCAGGTTTTCCTATTTTCCGATTTGCCTATTTTCCCTATTTTTTCTTCTTTTCTTTCTAACTGGAGACTTTTTATGCCCTAAGTTGTTGTCTTTTTATGCATTTTATTTATGGTCTTTTATTTCTTGTATTTTCTTTTCCTTACGCTTAGTTTTATCCTTGGAGGAATAATACATGGAGTGGCCCTCAGCGGGTCGCTCTCTTGGAGGAAGATTCTTCCTCCTCTTGAGCATGCATTGCCTAACTTTGTAATAAACTACCGATGAAGTCCTTAAAGCTCTCCAGTCCCTTAAAACAAATACAAGCCCCGGACCTGACAACGTATATCCTATACTGCTTAACCCTAGAATGGAAACCGTTTGCCGTTTGGCACAAAAATTAAGGTGTTTTTGAAACTCGCGCTCACTGTGGTTAGCCTTGGCCGAATTTTTCAACTCATTCACGGGCATGTATTAGTGCGTCGGGTGCCCTGTTGAGGAGAGGGTATCACAGTCCTCTGCTCCCTCTCACTTCTCTAGTATGAGTGCCCCGTGTGCCATTCGGCACCGTGTTTCCAGTAACGTTATTTTTGTTGTCAAATAAAGTTTTGGAAGTGGCCATTTTGACCCAGGTGTGACGACATGTAGGAATTTTTTTTGGGGGGGTGAGTATACATTAGCCTTTGTACTTCACAAAAACACTACAGAAGTTTTTTATTTTTTATTCGGTGATGCGTGATAACGTCCATGTTACGAGACAGATCGTTCAATGAGTATGACTTGGCAGCATTTATTTGGTGTGAGGACGTACTTTCATCACGTTGCAAGCAGGAGAATCGCCATTTTCCTTTGTCATTCGGTACATGGTTTCCTGGCGCCGTATGATCAACCATTCGTATCTCACCATTTGGTCCTAATTCCTCCATTGTGGTCGCAAGTGCTGCTCCGTACGTGCGATGTTCAAACAAAGATTACATATAAAAGAAAGACAGGAAAGCTGAACGAAACTCTGTGAGCAGCAGGCGTCGGCTCGTTAGATGGCCTTGGTGTAATACCGACACCCAGGACCAAGACCAAGACCCCAAGACATGAAAACATTGAGGCAGAGAATGAGTATCAGAATACATGGTCAGATTATGTAAGGCAACAGAGGGTCACTAAACGGAAGATTAGGGAGGCCAAGGTCAGGCGTGAGAGGAGTGTGATTGAGGCTCTGAAAGAAAAAGGCCTAGAAGGTGAGCGTGGATTGTATAAATTCTTGAGGGGTGAGAGTGTGACTGATAGTGAAACCGTGGAATGCTTGAAAGTAAATGGTGAGGATATCAGGGACACAGATAGAAAGAAAGAGTGTATAAAAGGTTTCTGGGAAGAGATTGGAGGGTTGGGTGAAGTTTTTGAGTGTGAGAGAGGGATGTGTAACGCTTGAGAGGAAGGATGCGGATGAGCTGAATGAGAGAATTAGCAGAGAGGAAGTCGAGGTATGTTTGAAGAAGCAGAAGAATTTCAAGGCAGCAGGACTGGATGAGATCCCGTATGAATTGTATAAGAATGGAGGTGAGGTGGTGATAGACAGGATAACTGTGCTGTTCAACTGTGTATGGGAGAATGAGAGAGTGGCTCGGGAATGGAACGAATGCAGAGTGACTCTGATACACAAGGGAGGACATAGGAGTAAGAAAGAGCTGAAGAATTATAGACCGATAGCCCTGGCGAATACGGTGGGAAAGATCTTCTGTGCTGTGTAGAATGAAAGGCTCTGTAAGTGGATTGAAAGAGAGAGAGTGCTAGGTGAGGAGCAGAATGGTTTTTGCACAGACAGGAGGGCAGAGGACAATGTGTGTGTGGTAAATGAGATGATAGAGAGGAAAAAGAGGAATGGAAGTCCGTTGTATCTTGGGTTTCTTGATATTGAGAAAGCGTATGATAAACAGGGAGGTGATGTGCAAGGTACTGGAGAAAGTAGGTTTGAGTGATAAGATTGTGCGAATCATAAGGAGTATGTATGTGGATATGGTTAGGAACATTAGAGACAGAGTGGGTGAGGAGTGAAAGAGGTGTTAGGCAGGGCTACATCCTGTCTCCAACTCTCTTCAGTCTGTATACTGTTGTGCTGGAAGCTTCCCCAGGAAGACCATAGGCCTCTAGCCCTGGATAACTAACGTTATTTTTTTTGTCATAAACACTGACGTGGTGCCATTTCTGGCACCACAGTTAAAAATCACCAATATATTAATTCTGTTATTATTTTCAGTTCAGTTTTTCTGTCAGATTATACTTTAACTATAGGAGGGTATATAAAAAATATTAATAAAAAAATATCCTTTTATTTATACATGAAAAAAATGGTAAATTTTATTACTATTAGAAAAAAAAATAGAAAACAATAAATTATTCCTGAGAATAAGAATAAGGAGTGCTGGAGACCTGCATTTCTGTCGATAGCGAAGAGGAAGAGTGTCCCTCTTCACATGCAGGCCCCTACCCCTCTGTCTTTGTTACGGCACATGCTGCGAAAGGAATAATTTAATGTAATTTTTTTGCCCTGTAAAAACGTGAAAAAGTCACGTCGTCCCTAAATACACATACATAAACAAGAAAATTTGTGTCATTGCCCACAAGATCTGGAAACATAACAAGAGAATGAAAATGGAAATGAAAATTTCAAATGCCCCCAAGTTTATAAATATAAGCCTTGTAATGAAGCTCACCTCTAATCTGTGATTCTATCGACATCTAATTCATGTATTGCCTCTCCTGCGGCAGGGAGCAGTGGGCCCCGTTTTCTCTTCCGACATTTGAGTTCTGTAGGACTCAAGTTTTCTTGGCCTGATGTAGTAATTGGGGTAGAAGATGGGAGGAGGTTGCCTGGGTCATCTATACTGTTCACATGCCTAGTGGTAGATGTGGCAGGAAAGGCAGGCAAGTGAGAGGTAGTGGGTGGTGGTGGAGAGAGGGACGCTGATGGTGGTGATGTTACAGAGTCGTGGACGTCGATCAAGTTGTCATCCACGCTGTCTACCTCATCTTCCTGTTCATTTGGGGTCTCATTATCACTTGCCTCATCGTCGGATTGAAATATAAAGCTTTCAATCTCCTCATCAGCGAGGGACTTCCTGGCCATGATATCTGAAAAAAATACATATATATGATGTGGCGTCAACACACACACACACACACACACACACAGACCACTGAATAAATTTCACACAAATTTAATATAATGTCATTAGTATTAAATGTGATTTAAATGGAATTTAAAAAACACGTGGTTATGTTTATAACTCACCTAGACAATAACGTGGTGCCAGAAATGGTACCGGCTAACCCGTGGAGAGCCTGGTGCATGCGTGGAGAGCGAGACGTGACCGCCCTCCCCTGCCTCCTCGCACACACTGAACGCCTGCAGGTCCAAATCAACTGTCACTGTAACGCGATATGCGCAGATGCAAAAAAACATGATTTTGCGCAGCTACTGGTGCCAGATGTGGTACCACGTTAGTTATCCAGGGCTAGAAGGCTCCGGGAGGCATATATTCACTCTGTATACTCCACTCGCACTCCTGCGAGAACGGTAGGCAGACGGCTTTAGGTAAGGGGTGACTCCAACAAACTTGCTGCGCGCTGTGATTCTCGCCGTTCTTAGAGGTTAAGGGGTGACTCCAACAAACTTGCTGCGCGCTGTGATTTTCGGCGTTCTTAGACATATCACCTGTGTGTGTGTGTGCGCTCGCCGTTATTTGTGTGTGAATGCACGTATCCGTCGTGTGCGTTGTGTCATGCTGTATAGTGTAGTTATTTTTTCTCAAGGTAAATATTTAACGTGAAAGGGCTATATATAAGAATTTATCATGTTTTATTTCTTTATCATGCTAAGAATAGGTATATCTATGTGTCTGTCTGACTCTGCGTCTCTGTCTGATCGTGTAGTAATTTTTTCTCAAGGTAGATATAATATAATGTGAAAGGGCTTTATATATGCACTCATCATGTTTATTTTTCTTCTTCATGGTAAGTATATCTCTCTCTCTCTCTCTCTCTCTCTCTGCGAACTACTGCATTAGTTTCTTCATTATATATATATATATATATATATATATATATATATATATATATATATATATATATATATATATATATATATATATATATATATATATATATATATTATAACATCATCTGTTTTGTAATAATTTATATCATTGACCTGGAATAGCCTGACACGTCAGATTAAGTTTGTGTAAGCACAGGAAGTTAAAGTTAACGCCTTCAACACTAGGCCGCATATATTGCTTCCTATCGCTGCCCTTAATATATCCCAGAATACATATACTGCGTCATGGCTCATTGCGAATCTTGATGTGCACAGACAGGCTGGACACAAGTGTTCAGTGCCGTTTGCACCATTTAGTGATGAAGAGGTTTAAGTTGTTCTTGCCAGGTGTTTGGTGTGAGGTCAGGTTGAAGAGGATTAGGATGCGTGAGGTTAGTGTGACCTGACCACAGGTGGAGGTGCAAGGATTATAAAAAAGAAGGGGGAAGGAGCAGACTTTAGGGGGTTCTAGGGGAGTGAGAGGTCAGTGAGGTTAAGTGTAATGCTTGGTTGCTGTCTGCTGAGAGGTCAGTTAGTCTCTTCACTTCGCCATGGCAAGTCTAAGAGACGTATTAGAATTTGAGACAGAAGGCTTTCATTCTGTAATACTTAGTGAAACTGAAGACACAGTACATTTCCGGCTAAATGTGAAAAGTGACGATGAGTTCCAACTGTGGAAAGAACTTTATATGAAAGAAAATAACACGTGTTTGAACGTGAAGCGTTCGTATCCCTGCAAGAAGTGGAATTTGTTTCACAAGACGTTCGTCTGTCTACATGGTGATGCTCGCAGCAAGGGAAGAATCAAGACATATACTGGGTATGTATTGTTTATGTACAGTATATATTCTAAGTAATTATTTTCAGTATGGTGAATATAGTTGTATATATGGCTCATATCATAAATAAATGTTCTCTGGTGTGTGTGTGTGTGTGTGTGTGTGTGTGTGTGTGTGTGTGTGTGTGTGCGCCATAATTCCCTGTGGCATTTTTTCCGGTGCCATTTCTTCCTGTATTCCAGGCAACCAGACGTTATACTACGAAATGTGGTCAAACCTCTTTGTGTGTGTGTGTGAGAGAGAGAGAGAGAGAGAGAGAGAGAGAGAGAGAGAGAGAGAGAGAGAGAGAGAGAGAGAGAGAGAGAGAGAGAGAGAGAGAGAGAGAGAGAGAGAGAGAGAGAGAGAGAGAGAGAGAGAGAGAGAGAGAGAGAGAGAGAGAGAGAGAGAGAGAGAGAGAGAGAGAGAGAGAGAGAGAGAGAGAGAGAGAGAGAGAGAGAGAGAGAGAGAGAGAGAGAGAGAGAGAGAGAGAGAGAGAGAGAGAGAGGCATGAGAGAGAGAGAGAGAGAGAGAGAGAGAGAGAGAGAGAGAGAGAGAGAGAGAGAGAGAGAGAGACAGACAGACAGACAGACAGACAGACAGACAGACAGACACACACACACACACACACACCTCGGATCTGCTGCACCCTTTGGCTGTCTCGACAGACAGACAGACAGACAGACACACACACACACACACACACACACACACACACACACACACACACACACACACACACACACACCTCGGATCTGCTGCACCCTTTGGCTGTCTCGACAGACAGACAGACAGACAGACAGACAGACACACACACACACACACACACAGAGAGAGAGAGAGAGAGAGAGAGAGAGAGAGAGAGAGAGAGAGAGAGAGAGAGAGAGAGAGAGAGAGAGGCAGTCACACACACACACACACACACACACACACACACACACACACAGAGAGAGAGAGAGAGAGAGAGAGAGAGAGAGAGAGAGAGAGAGAGAGATGCACTCAGATTTGATCATATGTGCTGGACTCGCGACCGCTAAATGCATCACCCTTTACAACAGTAGTTCTTAATTAACGAAACATGCTGGAAAACTTTTAAATAGCATCTGACATCTCTCCTAGGCAAACGTGTACATTACTTATAGCAATGGCAGTGTACCCCTCCCTTCTTTCTCTCCACTGAGTGCGTGCACACTCAGTAGTGTTAAATATCCTGAGTACACCTATAACATATTCATATTGTTAACCTTTTAATCCCATACACTGATGTTATTTCCGTACCACTACACTACATTGTTTTCTGTTTGGTGTCCTCACTCCAAAGTCTGTTGTTTCTTTTCATAACTTAACGTTTACTTTTCTCACCGTTGAATGGAGCTGGTTTTGTTATTGTCATGTTGGGACATTATGAAAAAGAATGGGCTTAGTAGCAAAACCTGGATTTAGATTAAGGGAAATCTAGTATTTTTTGTAAGTTGGATTTCTTTCAGTAACAATGCCTAGATTTTGATTCAAGGAAATATATTTTTTTCTGAAAGTTGGATTTCTTTCACTGGTGAGTCTCACTCCTGTTAGTCTGAAAGAGGGTACGAGAAATGCTATCAGACCCCGAGAGGGTACCAGCACTAAAGGTTATATATCACTATTACGGAATGTGTGTGTGTGTGTGTGTGTGTGTGTGTGTGTGTGTGTGTGTGTGTGTGTGTGTGTAATTCACCGTTGTCTGCTGCAGCCTCTGACAAGACAGCAAAACATTACTCTACAGAACGAGCTCAGAGCTCATTATTTCCGATCTTTGGATAAGTCTGAGACCACCACACCACCACACACCCCATCCCCTTACCCAAGGGGGACAGTAACCCCTCGCATTGTCAGCGAAAAATCCCACCTGGGTCATGCGGGTTTTGAACACGGCTCAGCGAGACGCGAAGCCGATGCTCTCCCACTGAGCTATCGAGAGGTGTGTGTGTGTGTGTGTGTGTGTGTGTGTGTGTGTGGGTGTAAGTGTGTCGGATCCAAGTACTAAATTCGTCTGTAGTCGTAAGTGTAGCATTGGAGATAGTGGGCGGAGGCGGTAGAACTGTCAAATTACCGCCTCCAAAATGGCGGATATCTGTCAAACCATGTGTTTCTGTCTCAGTGTCAGTTCTATGGAATTGAGATAGTTATATGTCCATGCCGCATGGCTATACATTCGGGTTATGGAATAGTCGTAGTAAACAAATATTTAGTTCAGCTGTGATTTGAGATAGATACTCTTTGCCGTTCTGTCAGATTGCCCCTGTATACCAAATGACCTGCACTCGGGTGTTGGGAACAAGATCACCAGAAATAAAACCCAACTATTGCTTTTCGTAATAAGTAAGCTACCCCTACAGTTCGGTAATTTCGCGCGCGCGAGAGAGAGAGAGAGAGAGAGAGAGAGAGAGAGAGAGAGAGAGAGAGAGAGAGAGAGAGAGAGAGAAGGGGGACAGCTCACAGTTCCAGTCACGAATGCTTCTTCTAGATAGAAAACATGATTCTAAACGCGATTTCTCCCTATAATAGCCTTGATATTTATTATACGTAATTACAGGTGTCCTGTGACTTTGAATGTCTACATCCGGCTGACGACGAAAGACAAAGTGAAAAAAGACAGACTGATGGAAAAGTATCCATGCTTTGTAACGCTAAAGGGTCTTCACAACCACTCTCTTCAGTCTGCAGAAGCCCTCAACCAACTTAGGATTCTTCCCGAAACAAAAGAAACTTTCATCAAGTATTTTGAGCAAGGTAATTGTGTTATTATATAACTGTACTAATATATATATATATATATATATATATATATATATATATATATATATATATATATATATATATATATATATATATATATATATATATATATATATATATATATATATATATATATATATATATATATATATATATATATATATATATATATATATATATATATATATATATATATATATATATATATATATATATATATATATATATATATATATATATATATATATATATATATATATATATATATATATATATATATATATATATATATATATATATATATATATATATATATATATATATATGTGTGTGTGTGTGTGTGTGTGTTCATTTGTCGGCTGCAGCCTCTGACGAGACAGCCAGACGTTACCCTACAGATACGAGCTCAGAGCTCATTATTTCCGATCTTTGGATAAGTCTGAGACCACCACACCACCACACACCCCATCCCCTTACCCAAGGGGGACAGTAACCCCTCGCATTGTCAGCGAAAAATCCCACTTGGGTTTGCGGGAATTGAACACGGCTCTGCGAGACGCAAGGCCGATCCGCTTCCACTGAGCTATCGAGAGGTGTCTGAACTATCGAGAGGTGTGTGTGTGTGTGTGTGTGTGTGTGTGTGTGCGCCAGTGCATAATATTGACATTTCCCTTGTACAATTTGCAGGAATGTCAGTACCTCAAGCATCAAGACATCATGTACTAAAGTTGGGGCTGTGTGATGATCTATATGGCCAGGCAAATCATGCAATCAACCCATCGGTCCGAGCTCTACATCACATGAGGCAACGATGGATCAATGAACAACATGGGGGACTTGATAACTTATCCATGGCAGATTGCATTAGCAAATATGCCGCAAACAACCCAGAAGTGACAATAATACAGGACATAGAAGAAAGTCGCTTTTCTGTGGTGCTGGTAACTCCTTTCATGAGGAGAGTGCACACTCAGTTCAGAGAGGCTGGAGAAATCGTCTTCGTGGATGGCACAGGATGTGTTGATCAGCTCAATACATCTGTGATACCTTCCTCTGCGCTGGACCAGCAGGAGCTGCCCTCCTCTTGCTGTTTACATCTTCCCTAGATGCAGCAATGGTTACGAAAGGTGAGAGCCTGTTTATCAAATGTATAGCGTGATGTTTCCTCGTCTAGTGTTCAGCCTAGAACAATTACCGAGCACCTGTATTATCCCGTTGTGTGTGTGTGTGTGTGTGTGTGTGTGTGTGTGTGTGTGTGTGTGTGTGTGTGTGTGTGTGTGAGAGAGAGAGAGAGAGAGAGAGAGAGAGAGAGAGAGAGAGAGAGAGAGAGAGAGAGAGAGAGAGAGAGAGAGAGAGAGAGAGAGAGAGAGATTCGTATACATCTGTAACCGCTTTTTTTCTCATTACAGGCTTTCGTATGGTAAAACTAGCTGTCGGAGAAAATGCGTTCTATGGGACACAGTCACCAGAAACGTTCATGACCGACAACTGCAGCGCTATGAAAGGAGCCTTGGCAGCATCCTGGCCTGCAGCTCGACAGTTTTTGTGTGTTTTTCACGTACTCCAGCAAGTGTGGCGATGGCTACTAGACTCCAAACATGCCATAAAAAAGGAGGATCGCCAGGAGATGATGGCTACCGTGAAGTCACTGGTATATGCATCATGGAAGGGTGATTTCTTCAAAGCTTGGCAAGAGTTCAAAGCTAATCCTCTTTCACAGAGGTACACCAACTTCAGCAGGTATTGTTAAATTCTATTAATCTCATTCGCTACAAAAGTTTTTTTTAAAAGAAAAGCACATGAGCATATCATCATACCTCTCAACGTCATTATATTACTAATACTAATATTACTAATAAGTAGTAGTAGTAGTAGTAGTAGTAGTAGTAGTAGTAGTAGTAGCGTATACTATACTATAGTAGCAGCAGGCGTCTCATTAATAACACTAACAACAACTATAATAATAATTATCATAGATACCACAAGCATCACTATCTATTCAGAAAACTATGCAGTAGCAATTGTTACCTACAATGAACTTATACATTTTGGTGTATTGGTGTATTAAGCTATTGATATTATTCTTTCTTCGCTTTTCAGCTATCTACAATCATTAATGGATAGGAGGGAAGAGTGGGCCATTGCGTTCAGGGAAGGTGCAATGCTACGGGGTCACCATACGAACAATTTCTGCGAGGCAACCATGTGCATCATAAAGGAAGTTGTTCTTAACAGGTAAGCATTTAAGGGACACAATATTGCATTTTGTATACGTGGGGTATTACAATTTATCCCCAGGTCAAATGACTGCTGGAAAAGCATGCACATAGCTTAAATGGAATTATTGATTTCCTAAAACAAATACATTAGTTTCATTTATGTAAGACTATCATTGAAGGAAGTATTAATGAATACATGTCGACTGTGGTTTATGAATTAGTTTGCAATGTGTGTGTGTGTGTGTGTGTGTGTGTGTGTGTGTATCATATTTTGTTTCATTATTTCAGATGCAAGGCATACAACCCTGTGCAACTTATTGTTTTCATGGCCGAAATATTCAACGGCTACATGAAAAAAAAGACTGGTAGACGTTGCACTAGGGAGACGGAAAGTGAAGAACATCAGTATGGGCACACTTTCCCTGGATGCAGTAACCCCCCTAGGAGGAGGAAAATTTCAAGTAGCCAGTCAGTCTAAGGCTTCAGTTCAATACAAAGTGGACATGCAAACTGGCTTTTGCGAGTGCGTTGTGGGACAGACTGGCTCGCTCTGCAAACATCAAGCCGCGTGTGCAGAGCACAGCATGGTAGTTCTGCCCCAAGTTTTCACTGCCACAAGTGAAAACAGGCGATGGCTGGCGTCTGTGGCAGTGGGCGAGGAAAAAAACCCTCCAGCAAGTTTTTTCGAGTGATTGCTGGAAACACCAAAAAAAGTGCATAAAGAAAATTACTCCACCTCTGCAGCTGCAGAATGTATGTATGACCAACCACTGTTGGAAAATGACTCCATTTCTACAGCTGCAGAGCTTAGTGCTATGCACGACCAGCCAATGTTGGATCGTAAAGTGAAGAGTTCTAATAATCGGAGTGGAGAATTGAATGAATTCATGGCAACTCTTCAAACTCTAAATGATAAATACGGGGATGAAAACACTGGCTCAGCCCTCAAAACAGCCATAAAGAGACTGAACATGGTAAAGAGTACAAACATGCTCAATAGCATACTGTACAGTGTAGGTAGCGGTCTATGCACTAATGGAGCTGGCTGAGGAAAAATTCCGTGCCAGCCAAGCTCGGTTTCACGGCGAGGGTTAGGCAAACCAAGAGGAGCAGCACCTCTTGGAAAAGGACGCCGAGCCAGTGGTGTTGCAAAAGACCGCAAAACCAAACGGCCACGAAATTTGTCAGCTAACATTGCCGACAACGTAGCCAATGCAAAGTCGCATGGAACTGGCCACTGAGACAATAGTACGTATTCTTTTGACCATAAGTAAGTTACTGTGTGTGAAATAATATATGTTCAACTGGTTTAAGAAATATTCATTAATTCCACCCCCATTATATATATATATATATATATATATATATATATATATATATATATATATATATATATATATATATATATATATATATATATAATGAGGAAGAAACTAATGCAGTAGTTCGCAGAAGAGAGAGAGAGAGAGAGAGAGAGAGAGAGAGAGAGAGAGAGAGAGAGAGAGAGAGAGAGAGAGAGAGAGAGAGAGAGAGACGAGGGGGTCATATACTTACTATGAAGAAGAAAATAAACACGATGAGTGCATATATAAAGCTCTTTCACATTATATTATATCTACCTTGAGAAAAAATTACTATACGATCAGACAGAGACGCAGAGTCAGACAGACACATAGATATACCTATTCTTAGCATGATAAAGAAATAAAACATGATAAATTCTTATATATAGCCCTTTCACGTTAAATATTTACCTTGAGAAAAAATAACTACACTATACAGCATGACACAACGCACACGACGGATACGTGCATTCACACACAAATAACGGCGAGCGCACACACACACAGGTGATATGTCTAAGAACGCCGAAAATCACAGCGCGCAGCAAGTTTGTTGGAGTCACCCCTTAACCTCTAAGAACGGCGAGAATCACAGCGCGCAGCAAGTTTGTTGGAGTCACCCCTTACCTAAAGCCGTCTGCCTACCGTTCTCGCAGGAGTGCGAGTGGAGTATACAGAGTGAATATATGCCTCCGGGAGAAGCGAGCAGGGGGGCGGGGAGCAAAGCGAGCCGTCCACGCCCCGTGGGGCGCGGCCAGACGCCAAGCGGGAAGTGTTGCCAACTCGCATATATTTTTGCTACATGTTCTTGTATGATCTAAAATATACTGTAACATTCTAGACTGTACTGTTTTGGATATATATAGGAGAAGAGGGCGAGAGAGTCCAGTCCCAGTCATAGTAAGCTAGTGGTCAGTGAAGAGTCAGAGTGAAGTGTACTACTAAGGAAGAATATTAAATTATAGAAGTTGTGCAAAGTGTTTACATATCTCCCTCCCACTTAGTCTTGTGACAGCGACACGGAACCCAAGTAACACGTCCGGCATAACAATACTGAGGAGTTGGCAGCCAGGATGAGGAGAAAGAATGCAGGAGTAAAAGTGGGAGAAGACAGGGTAAGTGTGCTTCGGTATCCAGATGATGTGGTAGTCATGAGTGAGTCAGCGGAGGAACTGCCCCTGGTGCAGGACCGTCGAGGAGACCAATGAGCACCGCCTGCTGCACTGTGTACTTCAGATAATCTATAAGTTCTGCTTGTCATACATGTTTGCCTTACTCTTCTTCTTTAAGTTATGTCCTTGGGTAAGAAAGGTATAAACCAATTTATATGGCCTGGTATTATGTAAATTTTCTAAGTGACTGTACTTGTCTATTTGTTATACGTGTAATTTTCTTTATTATTCTTATTCCTATATTCTTGAGATTATTCCATTGCATTACTGCCCTATTATCTTTCTTTACTTTGTGTATAATTATAAAACCAATATTTCTTTCTCATATTTTATTTTGCTTGTGTGTCTGTGTTCATGCATTTTCTATAATGCACAATGCGTGCCATATATCTACATGCCAGCATATATTTGTTGTATATATATACAATTTTCTAGACAAATACAACTGAACTTTACCGGTATATCATTGTTTCTTTGTCCAAAATACACTAATTAGTTAAGTAAATAGGTGTGTGTGTGTGTGTGTGTGTGTGTGTGTGTGTGTGTGTGTGTGTGTGTGTGTGTGTGTGTGTGTGTGTGTGTAAAAATTGCACTTCATGAACTATAGTCTTTGTGGTTATACCAACCACCACTGATGAAAGATAGTATATAATAATCATATAATACATAATGAATGATGAAAAAATAAATATTGTTTATACATAATGTCAAAAATAAGATTACATAAGATGAACAGTGTTACTTTCATGACTATAGTCTTTGTGGTTATACCCAACCCCACCTGATGAAGATAGCATATAATAATCATATAATACATATAATGTCAAAATAAGATCGATACATGATACAAACTACAAAGCGATAAGGTCACAAGAAGATGAAGAGGAGACCGTACACCCGCAGACGACGTACTTGATATAGTTTGGCGTCGGCTCAACAGATGGCGCTTCTGGTCTATATATGCCTCACATTTTCTTTATCGATTTTAGATAGAAGCTTACACATCTTTCTTTTATAGTCTTTGACCCTCCCGGAGCTCATCTTGAATCCTAGAATCTAGAGTCCGAGTAGATAGGTGGTCTTCTGGACAGCATGTGGGTAGTTTTGAGCTACTCGGCGGCGGCTGAAAAATCCCAGCTTGGTGGCACCGGACGGGGATTGAACTCGCGTCCTCCTTCACTCTATCGACTCAGCCACCGCCTCGTTAACACTCGTGGAAACACTTGTACAAAATGCCAATCAGATGAATTGCTGTGGCAACGCGTAGAGTGTGGGCCAATCAGAGCCTCGGGCGATGATGCCGCACCAATCAAAGCAGTGAAGCCGAAGGACGCAGGAGTCGGCCAATGGGAGACGAGAATTTTCTCGCGCGCCTTTCCAACTTGTCTGGCAAGAAGGGACGCCATGTTCGCCGTGCTAATGCGAATAAAATAACCCATCAGGGCACACACAGAAATCACGACCCCTTCGAAACGGTAAAGCACTGCAATGGGCGCTTGAAGTCCCAAAACAAGTTTAAATTAGTACGTAAAACATCAGGGCGGCGAGCTAACAGGAGCACAAACTTGCTGGGGTCACAACGGGATGCCTGTAGAGCCTGTTGACCGTGGCAGGTGCCTGGTCAGCAATAAAGTTGCACATCACATAACAGGCTCTTGAAAGCACAGGCTGATGTGGCGCGAGGGTAAAGCCGTGGGCCAGGAGAACACGAGGGAGGCTTGACCAGCAAAGGCAGGGGAATGGTGTAACGGTGTCGAGCCGGTATGGCGTGTTGGGGCTGTAGACGGACATTTCGGCCACGGATGTTTCGTCCTAGGACATTTCGGCCTAGGACGTTTCGGCCATAAAAATATCATACAGTGGACATTTCGGCCAATTTTTTTTTTTTCCCATGTTTCAAGGAATAAATTAGTATACCAAATATATATAAAAAAAATACAATAACATACATATATTAGTCAATCACGTATTTTTGAGATGAATTGTTGATCAATAAAAGTGTTTAATAAAACGATTGCAAATGCACTTGTGATTACCCCTATATATATTATTCGAGAAGTACATGAATAAGATTTGGTAAATTTTTATTTGCCTAAAGTAAATATTATTTAAAATGTAACCTTACACATTACTAAAACGGAAGGCTTACACATTACTAAATAAAATCTTACACATATTTATATAGTTTATAGATTCATAGATTGGGCTGCCCACCACGCAGATTGTGGCTGACACTTCTCAGGAACTCGGGAATAGTTTTGCGGCCAGAAACTCTATCTTCACAAAGATTATGAAGGCGTTATTGTAGATCAGTATAAATCTTCTTACACCTTTTCTTAGGACGAACACCAAGCTCATACTGTAGGAGCACACCAGTTACACGTGCACATTCTGCTTGTAGACAATCTATCAATTTCCAAATACTTGGATGATGGTGACCAACAAGAGAAGATAACCTGTTCTTCCATCCTTCACAGATCTTGTTGGTGCGTGGTTCCCCAGCAAGCGTCACTTGGTGCAAGTTCCAGTTGTGAAGTGGGAAGATTGGTGGAATTCGACGTATACGAATAGGTGCAACAATCTCTCCATCTTGTTGTTGTGTTTGTCTCTGTCTAAGCTGGCCTGATACATGATTCTGGTCAAAATATTCAACCAGTGGTATGGCAGCATGTGGCATAGTGTCCTTCAAGTGTTGCATGCCCTCCATGACTTCATCTGGTGGTATGAAGGCAAGAGCATCAAGCTGATCACAGAAAAGTCTGAATTCATCGTCATTTTGGTACTGGTTTGCAAGTCCTAAGGCTTGAATTTTCCTCCATGTTGATTGTGTAAGATGATAGAAACCAGGAAGGATCACAACCATTTGCCTCTAGTATACGAAACATTGCCTCATAGCTTGTCTGAGTTTTCCTTTGCAGCAGGATGTACGTCATAGGTAGGAATACATCTGATACTCTAGCTTGAATAACATACAATTGCATGAATATATGTGGAGCCATAGCAAAATTGCCATCCATACACCATGTATCCGATGCTGCAAGCTGAGCGAGAGGAGATTCAGAGGCAAAGAAGATAATGTGTTCATCAGAAGCTGTACCATTATCATAAAAAAAGAAAACGGGTTGGATTGCCACCTTGTGTCATTGCCCATTCACCATCCATATTAAGATCGTGCAACGACTGGGGTTCTGAGGGACAGTGAAGAGCCCGTGCCCTTCTTAATACACGTTTGCAGATGTCTGCACTTGGTAAATGGGCTTTAACATCATCTGGAGCTTGTGCAGTTGCAAAAGTAAATATCTGATTTGGCTTATCCCGAGTGGTTTCAGCTTTTGTTTTCATACCACTACGGCATCTTGTGACCCTTACACTTGTCTCATCTGGTGGGTGATGAGCTATCTTGATCTCAGGATTTTCATTGTTCTTAGTGTTATGCAGTATCGATGAGCGCCTCAATGGTGGATCACGCTTAACACAACGCCATGTAATTTGATTAATTTCCTTTGCATCACCTTTCTTAGTGTACATATATCCTTCTAAACAAAGCTTCTGTTCACCTCTCTTTGTAATTGTAAATTCCATGTTGGTTCAATGAATTTGTTTCCTTAACTAAAGTTCTTGTAATGGGAGAACACTGTATATAGCTCGGCACACCGCGCTCACTGCTCGACGAGACTCGATACACCGTTGTACCGAGTAGCTCGGTACAGTTCGGTACAGCGGTGTATCAATTCTCGTATAAAACAGTCAAGGTTCAAAAGGAAACTATATATATATATATATATATATATATATATATATATATATATATATATATATATATATATATATATATATATATATATATATGATATTTCTATAAATAATTAAAGTTTCCCGTGGCCGAAATGTTCGTGACCGAAACGTCCTAGGCCGAAACGTTCACGAGCGAAACGTCCAAGACCGAAACATCCTAGGCCGAAACGTCTTACATTCCTCACACCTTCTCTCACATTCTCTCACACCTTCACCCACACCCACATTCTTCATCATTGCTCTCATCTCGTTATTAGTGTTTAGTGCGATGTGCTCTACTGTGAGATCTAACACTACGTATCTACAGTGGCGTAGCCAGGGGGGGGGGGCACAGGGGGCACGTGCCCCCCCCCCTTCAGGAACTCCTTTTTTCTGGGTTTGTTGGAAGTTCTCGAGAATGACATGCCGTGCATGGCTGTGGCCGCCCAAATAGTGTAGATCAGCGGTTCTTAACCCGAGGGTCGTGACCCACTGGCGTTTGGGAGAAAATAATTTATTTCATGTATGTGAAGCGGCCAGCTGCTGAAAACATCAACCACAATCAGTCAGTCAGTCAGATCATAGCTACGGGGCGGGGTCTGTATGTGCTCCGCTCCTGGTTGTGACTCCTATGGCGCAGCAGTTGCACCAAGGTTTTGAGTCATGAAAGTATGAGGCCAAGCAAACTGAAGGTGCATTTTGAGTCTTACCATAGCCAACTGGTGGACAAGAGCTTGAACTACTTCAAGCGAAAAGAAGCTGCTCTGAAGGCCAGTCGCATCGATTCCACTGGTCAGTTCGCTCGTCATAACAAAGGAGCGCGCTGGAGGCTTCATACAGAATTACTCTAAAAATCGCGCAGACCAAGAAGCCTCATACCATTGGTGAAAATCTGATGAAGCCTTGCATTCTGCAAGCAACGAAGATGATTCTTGTAGAACAGCAGGCACACAAGTTGAGGGCAATTTCCCTTTTGAATGATAGTCAAAAGTAGGATCTCGGACATGAGTGAGGATATTCTCCTGCAAGTGGTGAGTGCTGTGAGGAGTAGTTCTGTTTATTCCTTGCAACTGGATGAGTCGACAGATGTTGCCTCATGTTCCCAACCTATTGTTTATGTTCGCTACTTTGACAAGGAAGGTATGAAGGATGAGTACTTGTACTCTGAGCCAGCGGCCACAACAACTCGTGGAGAGGATATGGCAAATTTCTGAATCGCGTGCTGCAACTTCGAGAGGAAATAACGATGTTGTTGCAACAAGGTCGTACCCCGAAAGAAAATCTTCTTCATGAAATGATGCAAGATGACTGTTTCGTAACAAAGGTTGCCTACTTGGCTGATTTTTTCTCTGAAGTGAATTCCCAGAATATTTCACTCCAAGGGAACCTTGCAATGCTGCACACAGTTCGTGACAAATTGGGAGTATTCAAGTGTAAGATTCAACTTTACGTGAAAAGAGTTCAGCTCTGGACAGTGACACAACTTTCTTCCCTCAGATGACAACTATCCTAGATTCTATGGCAGAAGCTGAATGCAGTTTCCGTGAGGAGATCTCAGCTCATCTTTTGGCGGTGAATGACGCCATCGAAAGTTACTTTCCAGGACTAGATGACCGCTGTACTGATACGTGGATCTCCAGACCCTTCTCTGTGAAGGACAGTGCCATCTGTGATACTGATGATGCTGCGAAGGTAGAATTTCTTCAAATTCGTGAGGATACTCAGTTGAAAGTCAATTTTTCTGAACGAGAGCTTCCGATCGACATTATGGGGGACACTGAATGAAGTTGCAGGGAGCCCCTAAACAGGAGTTAGTCGAGGAGGATGCCAGGGCCCAACTAGAACGTACGCAGGAAGAACTTAGACAACTGCGGGGCATAGTCGTAGAGCAGGTCAGGGCCATGCAACTGTTGGAACAGCGGATACAGGAACCACCCCCAAGGGCCGCCTCGCCTGCGAGAAGGTACACGAGTATCAGACCGAGAGACATCCCCACGTTACAACTCAGTCAGTTGGATGGAATCAAGGCCGCGGGAACACTGAGTCTTTTCTTTGATCAAATCGAAAGCTGTTCCATTTATGATGAAGAATGGGTAAACATCGCCAAGGCTAGAGTCGGTCCCGAGATCGCCTTGTTGTTAAGGAATGTACAGGAGCAGAGGAAGGCAAATACATGGGCAGGAGTGAAGGCATTCTTTAGAGGAGAGTTTGCAGCGGACATCACCTTTGATAGGGTATGGAAGGAAGTGGAAGGAATGAAGTATGATTGGGCAGACAGTCCACAGGCCTTCACTAACACCCTCATCTGTAAATATGCCCTGTTAGAAAGCACTTACCCCAGAGAAACCCTACCAAATCGCGACCAGTTTATCAAAAAGAAACTCTGGAGGGGACTAACCAAGGACACCAGAGACCGGGTGGAAACGTTCCTAGACGAGGGGTATCCCTTAAATAGGTTTATAGATAGATTGGAATTTGAAAGGCAGTTCTGCCAGAAAGAGCAAAGGGCTATGTCTGCGCGGTCCCCGAAGACAAACCTAAGACCCCGCCAGAACCAAAGGTAGGAACCACATCGCAGGAAAAAGCGAAATGGAAGAGTTAAAGGAGACCATTAAGGGCTTAACTGACAAGTTGCAAAGGTTGGAGGTCAACTCAGTGTATTGCCCCTATTGCAGAACAAACGGTCATTCATATCGGGATTGTACTAGGCGCCCTCCTCCAGGGGCCTGTTTTGACTGCCTTAGGCCGAATTGTAGGCGCGGCTCGCCAAATTGCCCGGCGAGAACATATCGTAGAAATTGACATCCGGAGAGTCACACGTCACCTACTATCTCGGTAGTGGTCAATGGTCGGGTAGTACAAGCTTTAGTAGACACTGGTAGTGGGTATACCCTAGTTCGTCATGCAACAGCTTTGAGACTGGGAGCAGAGATCAATGAGAGAAGAATCCCTCCCAAACTCCAAGGTGTCACAGGATCCCCACTAAGAATCCTGGGAATGGTGTGCCTAGAAATAGGAATAGGTGAACAAGGCACCTCCAGGTTGTGGTTACCAATAGTCCCCGACAATTACATCGGAAATTATATACTATTGGGATGTGACGTGTTAGGACAGGCCCCCATGACATGGAATCATAAACAAGGTACTCTGGTCTGGGGCGGTACATTACACCCAATCCGCTACGTAGCCAAACGACACGGTAAAGTAGAACGAGTTCGTATAGTACCGGAGACGATCGAACCCTTCAGGCCCACCTTGAGAGTAAATAACCCGATCGAGATTCCATCCTTCCAGACCGAGTTGTATCCTCTCACGGTATCTGAGCTTCCGGGAACCATTTTGCTGGTATCCCCCCATCAAACTCCTAGGCACGATTTTGTCTGCAGAGTGACAGAGGAAAGGCAGGTGTTTGTTCCCCTATATAATCCAAATAAAACCCACCAGATTTTCCGAAAAGGCACCTACCTCGGCTCATACGAACCTGTACAAGTAATAGAAGAGCATGACTCACCGGGTAAAGGCCCAGATGTGGCTGATAATAAGGTTCACACGAACGTTAGTATCAAGAATGATTTGCTCCCCCATGCTGACCACCCCAGGGAAAAGGGAAGCCGAGAAGACAAACTGAAATCCCTGTTAGCCCTCCAAGATTTCAGCCATCTTTCGGAGGAGAAGAAGGTCCTTCTTCATGTCATTCAGGAAAATAACGAACTATTCATTTTACACCCCTCAGAGATCGGGAAAATAAGAACTCCACCGGTAAAGATTGCAGTAGAAAACCCTATTCCGGTTAGAGGACCCAAGTATAGATATCCTGAGAAGGCCAAAGCAATTATAGAGAAATTAGTAGGGGACATGGAAGAGAAGGGGGTGATCGAGCCCTCTACAGCAGCCTGGTTGAGCCCTATCGTCTTGGTATCAAAACCAGACGACTCAAAAGGATGTGTTTAGATTATCGAGGGGTAAACAAGCACTTAGCTACGGACATATACCCATTACCACGTCTAGAAGAACTAGTAGAGGTTGCGTCAGGGAACAAATACTATGCTACCCTCGATCTCAAAGAGGCATATTTTCAAGTAGAGCTGGAGGAAAACAGCAGAGATCTAACCACCTTCAGTGATGGAGTGTCCTTATACCGCTTTAAAAGACTCCCCTTCGGGTTGAGCTGTAGCCCAGCCATCTTCTCCAGACAAATTTCCCAGGTATTAACTCTAATCAAGCAGGAATGGGTAAAGAGCTACTTAGATGACAGTTATTTTTGGGCCAGATTTCCAGACCTTGGTGGAACGGATAAGCCAGCTCTTCAACACCCTCAGAAAAAGGGGTTAAGGTTAATATTAGTAAAACTAAATTTGGGCAAAGACAAGTAAAGTTCTTGGGGCACATCCTGTCCGAAAAGGGATGTCAACCAGATCCCGCCAATATCGAGGCCATAGAGGCCCAAAAAACCCCAAGCAACATCAGGGAGGTGAGAAGATTCCTCGGCATGTGCGGGTTTTATAGGAAACATGTACCGAACTATGCAGAAATTACCGCCCCTCTAACAGACTTAACCAGAAAAACACCCTTCCTATGGACACAGAAATGTCAAAAGGCCTTTGAGCAAATGAAGGAAAAAATACGCAGGCCCCTATACTGGTGAGAGCTGATGTAACCAAACCATTTTATGTCACCACCGACGCCAGCAATACCCATGTAGGAGGAGTACTAAGTCAGATAGCACCAGACGGCACCAATAGAGCCATAGGATATTTTTCAAGAAAGCTAAGGCCCACAGAACTTAGATACGCTACTGTGGATCGCGAGGCTCTCGCGGTCGTCCTCACCTGTCGACAGTTCCATCATTATTTATGGGGGACCAAATTCACTATCATAACGAACCATCAACCCCTAGTTGGTATATTCAAAAGGAAAACAAAATCTCCCAGAATGAACAGGTGGATATTAGAAATGAGAAAATATAGCAATAAAATTCAGTACATAAAGGGGAAATAATAATGTGGCTGACCAACTATCTCGCCCGGTGCTATTAATACCTCCACCACCAGCAGACACCATCTTAGGAAAGACTAAGGAGGAAATCAGAACCTTGCAACTTTTTTTTTTTTTTTTTTTTTTACGTCGTTGCCTGTTGCACCAGTAGGCATCTTCCGGGTGGGGCCTGATGGTCGGCCCAAGGCTTCTTCCAGGTGGGGCCTGATGGTCGGCCCAGACCGTTCTGGCGCAGGCGAGTGTTTATAGTGGCCGGTGGGTTCAGATGATAGAGTATTTAGAGGGAGGAAATGTGCCCAGGAGGAATTTCCCACGTACCACCTTAAATCAGTTTGTGGTAGGGGAAAGGGTCTTATATTATACCATTACAAAAAAAGATGGAGGTGAACAGTTTTGCCTAGTTGTCCCAACGGCTCTTAAACAACAAGCTCTAGAACAGACCCATGCTCAGGTCGGACACCTAGAGATCGAGAAGACCTTGGCCAAGGTACAGGGTCTATACTACTGGCAAAACATGAAAGTGGATGTAATCATGTATGTGAGAAATTGTCTAACGTGTCAACAGTATAAAGGCACTACTGGACTACAGCAACAGTGGCAAGAGCTCCCCCCAGTGGAAAAGCCACTGGAGAGAGTTAGCCTCGATCTGACTGACATGGTTGCTGGAGCCCAGGAGTACCGCTATGTATTAACCATCTGTGATCATT